>NC_037529.1:4492235-4513931 GCF_001531365.2 Cynara cardunculus var. scolymus
TATTTAATTATGTTTATCTGCAGTTAGTTACACGAATTCAAACATGGAGCTTTAGTAAGTTGTACTTAAACACAATTACTTGAAAATTTGAATAATAAGTAAATATACATCAATAAACAGTACTTCATGCATGAAAAATGGTTTTTAAGAGTTTTTGTCAAATGTTTTAAAAATATTGTTTACTGATATTATATTATTTAAAATTCAAGATTACAAGTAGAATGTGCATAAGTACATCTTACTAAAGCTCTATGTTTAAATTCGTGTAATTAACTGTAGATAAATATAATCAAATTAAAAAAAATTATCTTATATAGATCGGAGAAAAATAAGGAGAGAGAGTGTGTGTGTACGTATATATACAGGGGTGAGTTCATTTATTACTCCAATATATTGTGTTGACTTTGTTTACCAATCATAACTTTTAATCTTTGTAATATATGGATAAAATTCATCATGGAATTTTTGTAGCAAATTAAAAAAGAATGTTTAATGAACATAGGTGAACAATCATGAACAAAAGGTAATTTTGGGAAAAAGTAGGGAAGTTTCTTATAGCATTAATTACTCCATCGTTTTGAAACCGACATCAAGCTTTGATTATTCCTTTATTTATTAATATGTAATGTGTAACATATGGATGATGCGAATTAATGAGCAATTGTTATATGTGAGTAGCTTATGAACATTGTTCACCAATGAAAATATAACATATATGAAAATGTTCATTAATGAACACATACCTAAATGTGTGACTGGTGAACAATGTTTACCAATGAACAAGGAACAATGTAACTCCATCATAATATGTTAAACATACATATAAGTTTCATTTGTTAAGGACATCCATCATAATATGTTAAACACATATACAATTTTGAAAAGGGCCGAATTTAAGGAACAATGTAACTCTTATATTTTGCAAACATATTCTTACTAAATATTTAATAAACTATTAACCATGAATTAATATGGATTCCTATTAGACCATTTTGGTTTATATAGTTAACACAAAAGGTAAGGTCAACAAAAGATGACACCCTTTATATATATATATATATATATATATATATATATATATATATAAGTGTGTGTGTGTGTGTGTATAGGGGGGAAGTTCTTTTGTTAACATAATAATTGGTGTTAACTTTATGAACCAATCTTAGCCCCTGATTCTTAAAATCTATGGGTGATATCAAATGTGACATATTCGTAATCAATTAAAAATAAATGATATCAAAACATATGTGTACAAGGATATCCTTGAGAGAGATGTCCAATATATTTTTTACATCGGTTACAAATCGGTAATTGCTCATTCCTTTTACAGTTCGTAGAATCACCTGTGTTGAATTATGAAGTATTGAACACTTATGAAAACACATGAACATGTATGTAACTTATTAACTAATCTTAACTCGTGGTTTTTCACATATGAACATACGATAACGCTTATGATATATGAACACTTATTTGCACCTAATATAACTTATCAACGCTAAAGTAATTGTTAGTAATGGTGTCATTAGGTACGCATGAGATTGGAGAAACGACGACGACCACTATATGCTATGAGATAACACGGCGGACAAGTGTGAAGGTTGATGTCGGAATCGACGACGAGTTGTTTGATTCTTCGTCGTCTTCGAAAAYGAACTCTTGATGGTAAGAATGTGGATAATGATTCCAATGAGAATAGTGAGGAACAGATCTGAGTTGGTGAAGTAACAAAGGAGCAATTGAAGGGAAACCCGATATGTCCTTCTAGTTTTAATTTTAATTCGTAAGAAACCATAAAGTTATAATTTATTTCAAAATTGTCATTGTTTTTTATGTCCGTAGATTAAAATCAATAAATGGCTTAGATTGATTTTCACGATTCTCAACATTTTTATGGTTCTTATTTGATTACCATACTATATATATATATATATATATATACACACACACACACACAAAAAAAAATCATGTGAGAATAAGAGTTGAGGTGAGAAGTGTAAAAAATTATTTGAACCCCTTATCATTTTTAATCTCAAACAAACCCATGATTTGCCCATTAAAAGGAATTGATTCAATGTAATTCATTAGTGTTGATCTAGTGGTTCTTTTCAATTATGATTGATCAAATGGTGGAGATTTCTTCTTATATTTTTCACCATAACTTTTATTCTTATAAAAATTCACCTATATATATTAGAGGTGTACCTGTGCGATACAGCGCGGGTGAATCACAATTTTGAAACATTAGTTTAGCCTTGAATCATGAGTTTGTGTGGTTATTTTACAAGTCAACTAATATATAAAGTTGAAGGTTAATATGATATATTAACAAGATCGATTGGAAAAATAATTGCACACATGTTGAGTTTCTAAACCCATATAAAGTTGAAGGGTTGGGGTGAGGTACATGCATGATCTAAAACCCTTTCTGGTATCGTTTCTTCAAATTTCAGTTTACTTCAAGGGAAAGAAGAGCTTTGAATTTGAATTTGGATTCAAAATAAGAAACAAACAAAGTGTCAAACAACTTTGGAAAGACCAACCATATCTTTTTCATGTAAATATGACTTATTTAAATATGAAACTTTGACCAAACAAATTGTATGTTTTAAGCATTTGTACATTATGCATAATAGTTTATACTTAAGAGATTTTCGAATCTCTTGCGTAAATTGATAGTACTTTATATTTTAAGACTTGTAATTAAGACTTTTAGTTTAAATGCTTATTAATGTAATATAAATAGATATAAAATATAGGATGGCTAAAGATGACAAAAAATAGTGTTGGTGGGTAAGAAAAGTCGACGATAATAAAAAGCTGAAACACGAGCACCTTCGGCGCTCGATTCTGAACAAAAAGATTAATTTATTTAAAATAATATTAAATTGAATATTAATTAATATAAAATTGAATATTAAAATGTGGAGAATCAACCACGAATACGTTAATAATCTCCAAATCTAACTTTATCAAAGTTTCCAAACAAATGATTTTTTTGCTGCTTTTTATTTTATCTCCTAATTATTTTCAGCTTGCTTATTCCAATTCGCTTCCTTTTTTAATCATTAAATATATCATTAAAACATTAAAATTCAGAGTTAGTTATATGAATTTAAAAATTGAGTTTTAATAAGTTGTATTTACGTAAAATTATTTGTAATTTTGAATTTTAAATAATATGCATCAATATAAAAAATGGTTTTTAAGAGTTTTTATCAAATACTTTATAATATAGTATAAATATTTGATTACATCTATGATTAAAGTTTTAATTCATGTTTTTTTAATTTATATAATAAAAAAATAAATTGGATTTCAAATAATTGATTACATAATAGACTTGATCGTGGGTCATAAATCATTGCACATACTTCACCATCATTAGGTGTTAATGTTATGTATTCATAAAGATTCGATTATTTTTTAATTATTTATAAAAATTATATGATTTTAATTATATAAATACATTAAGAATTACAATTGGATTTTACGGAATGAATACAAATATTTAGAGCGCACGCGTTTTAAGGGAATAATTTTATTATACAAGTTTTGATTTCTTCGATTTCATTGGTTGGATCTCCTTAACCCAAATGGATCCAACTTCATAGTGTCAAAATTCCTCATTTTATATTTTGATTTGATTTCAGGGACTGTTTGTCTATCTCTTAATAGTTTCATTAAGAGACAACTTTTGAATCGTTAAAAAGTGAATATTGTTTGGCAAAAAAAATGTCTGTTTATTAATGGTTGTAAAACTCTCTGAATGATTTTGTATCATGTGTCTCCCTTAACCATTCAGCGTCTTAATTTCAATGTAAACAATTATATTTCATTTTGCATTATATCTCGTTTTGACTATGGTTTTACCTCTTAATAGTTTCATTAAGATGCAACATCTGAATCGTTAAGAATTGAATCTTGTTTGGCAAAAAAAAATATGTCTATTAATGGTTCTAAAACCCTCTGAATGATTTTGTATCATGTGTCTCTCTTAACCATTCAGTGTCTTAATTTCATTTTACATTATATCATAAGAGTCTCTTAATCATTTTGACAACTTAATTTATTTGCACCAAACCGTTTAGCAACAATCACATAACCCTTTACATTGGTATCTTTAGAGGCGAGTTTTATGTGGGACCGATTAAAGTTACTGATAATTAGGTTTTTCATTTAAATTATAATTAAATTTTAAAAATTATGGATAAAGCATGTTATTCGTTTCATAATAAGACATATATGGACAGACGTTTTGTTTAATATTAAGATGTGGTATTTTTTAAATCAGGTTTAAAAAAATATATTTTAAAAAAGGTTTTAAGATTTAAATAATGTTTAATTCTTTTAAAAAATTAACATATTGGAAAACGGCATGTTTTTTCTCAAACTATAAATTTTTTACATAAATATTTTATAAATTTTCAATTATTGGTTGGTGTCTTTTGAAAATGTGTCATAGGGCAAAGTTATAGACAGTTTCGTAAGCGTTTATCAGTAAAATTTAACACTATCATTTACCTTACCTAACAAGATTTTAGTCTATCAAAACGACATTATGTAAAAATCTACCCAATAAGCACGAACTAGGTAAGAGCCGTCACATTCACTTACCGGGTAAGACTCTTGGTCCTTACATTCACTCTTACCGGGTAAGATTCTTAGTCCTTATCATAGTCATTCGATAAAGTTACGTGACTTGGTAAATGCTTATCCGAGTAAGCATTTGGTAAATGGCTCCTGAAACAAACAACACTTTACTATTATATATTACTCAATGGCTTATTGATATTAAATAATTTAAATTAGGCTACAGATTAAAAGCTAACAAATAAAACATTAAAAGATAAAAAAATCCCACGTTACAAAAATCGTTGATTATGCCATGACATACCATGGGTTAGACATGATATTAGACATAAGTATTGAGGCACATCACAGTATGACGGTTGCCTAACCATCTATCTCTTTAATTCAATTTTCTTGATCAAACGTCGTATTTTTAAACAAAAAAAGGGTAACGAGGTAATTTTAACATCTTCCATGATTTCTCATTTCATTTAATTCCTTCGTCTATGTTTTCATTAAATGCAAGAGACTAAAGTCGGAAATAATAAACCACAAGGGTGGTGTCTGATTGGTTTGAACTTGACTCCAAATGTCAAAAGTACCAGGAGGTCCCAGGTTCAAATCCAAAGAAGAATAAAAATGCTCTTGTGACCACGGAGGTTCAAATGCGGTGACTCTGGGATATCTGCAAAGCAGGTGGTTGTCCTGGGATATCCAGGTTATTCGAAGAAAAAAAAAGTCGGAAACAATCATCGTGATGATGGACGCATACAATTATCACGGATCTTTGTTGTGAAATCGAGTTGATCTTCTCAGCAAATCTGTATCATCAATAGCTATAAATTTAAATATCAAATGGTAAAGAGGGATTTACCATGGTGTATGTATGTATGTGTGTATATGCGAAAGATCGTGTGAAAAGGGAAATTATGGTGAGAAGCATAAGAAAAGATCTGAACCATTAATCACTTTTAATCTCATGTTCACCCATGAATTGCACTTTAGAAAGAAATTGATCTGGTACATCTCGATACGTCTCATTAATGTTGACATTCAATTATGATTAATCTAATGGTGGAGAACTATTCATACGCTTCTCACATGAACTCAACTTTATATAATATAAAGAGGAATCTACCATGGTATTTATATTTAAAGGTTTCTTGATAGACGCATTTATTTGTTATTTTATAATTTAACGATATATTATTCATATAAAATTATTATGCCGAAAGTTAACTTCTTAAATTATAAAAAAACTAAATATCTTGATCTGACTTTCGGCTTCATTCTTAATTTATCTCATTTCACTATTTTTTCCGATACGTAATCATACAAGCAAGCGGTAAACACCAAATCAATTATTTCAGAGATGAAAATGACRAGTTTCTTATCAATAAAATGACAACATACTTTATACTTGTCAAACATAATCACGTTTCTGTCGATATGATGATACAACTTTTCAAAACCCAAAAGTCATGACTTAAAAACGAAAAAGAAGTTCCACAAAATATAAAAACGAACCAAGTAAGCAAATGTGCGGATTCCATCCAGATGAAACAAACCAGGCCTTTTAAATATATTAAGAATCAACCCCCGTATAAAATGAATGTACTTAAATTCAGTTGTGTTCTTTTTATAACTGTGGCCGATGGGTGTCTGTACAAACTTACATGCATCTTAACTGTTCTTTTGAGGCTTTAAAGTTAATTATCAGATAAATCTCCAAAGACTTTGGGCGAACTCGAACTGGAGACCACTTTTGATCAAATACAGTGTCTTGTCAGTTCAGCTACCCCGAGCTAAGGGTTTTCAACTTTTTTGGTTAAAATATTTTAGGAAAAAAAACACGTTAAAAATGCCTATGGTTTAAATTTGATTATTCAATGGTATATGTTTTGACATTCATTTCGAACTATGTTTTCCAATTTTTCAAACTACCAACAGTTAAATACACTTTTTATGCTTTAAACGTGTCATTTGAAACTACGTTTCAGAAAATGATAACTAAATAATTAAATGAGTCTGTTTTGAACATAGTTTTTCCGTTCAAATATTCTAAGTTGAAGATTTGTAGTTAACAAAATGAGTATAATCTGATTGTCACAACGAAGATAACAAATTGTGAGTAAGAGAAAAAACCTTAGAAAATGATGTTTGTCGGTCTTTTTTTATCGAACTCAAAATGAAATCGAGCTAAATTTTAATTTGAAACGTGTCACGCTAAATTGGATTTAAAAAAATAAACTTCTTTTTTTTCTTTTTAGATTTTGTTTTGAATGTAGTCTCTAGCACTATAACGGGCCCGATAAGTGACCCCACGTGGTCGGGATCCCTATCTCAAGCTCATTTTGTTCTTTTCCCCTGGGAAGCTACCATTGTTGACGTAAACCGCCACATACTCCATAAACACACACATGCACAAACAGATAAAGAAATCGAAAACACGAGCATACACATTGGGTAGAATAATTGGAAGTGGAGGTAGAACCGTTTTACTGGAAACAAGTTGTTGAAACAAATGGGTTACAACATTTCAACGTGACAAAGGAATTAAAGAGAAGAATCTGAGTACTCAAAACCTCTATTTGAATTCAGTGGGGGATCGAGTTTTCATTATTTTAAATCGTTGTACACATGAAATAGAACATGAATCCGTGTGAACTAAAACCGATGCTAAACAAGTATGCATATTTGAAGACTAAAACCTAATCTACCAATTCGGTACATTGTAAGCCATACCTAAAACGGGTTTCATGGTTGATTTGTTGAGTTTTGGATATAGGGGTGTCGTAGGTAATCGAAGTTGTCACGAGGGGATGGGTGGTGGTTCAGGGATTGTTCAATGGGGGTGTCAAAACAGAGTGTCGAAGTTGGGAGAGGAGAGCCGACAGGTGATTGGTGCGTTGGCGTTCATGTAGGGAGGTGTATAGAATGGTGCGTTGGCGTTCATGAATCCATTTTCCTGACATTTTATAGGCCCTGGACGAACGTAAAAACATGGTTCACTGTAAGAAACAAGGCTTTTTAGCAACGACTTTTGTCATCGTTAAAAGTCTATTTATCATCAGAAAGAGTATATAACAACAACATGCCGTCGCTATAACTTGTGGTGAAAACCTGTCATCGCTAAAAGATACATCGTCAAAACTCACTTTTCTTGTAGTGACCCTCAGTAAATATAAAAAAAAATCAATAAATGTTTTTCATTAGTATAAAATTAAGTACAGAAAATGCTAATAATTTACCGAGGAAAAAAATCTTATTTATCTTTATTATAGATAAGAGAGTACTTAAATTTATGTACTTTTTATTAGGTAATTTGAAACCAAGAGTATAGAAACTATGGTTGATAATTTTTTATAGAAAGTAAGAATTTTTTTAGTTTATAACAAAAAAAAATGTGTTATTTTGATACAAAAAGATAATTCGTGTGAATGAAGTAATCGTAAGGGTCAATGAGAGATCAATAATAAATAAAATTATCAATGTTTTCTAAACAAGCAAACAAATGAGGATCAATAAAAATATGAAAGAAAAAAATGATCCATTGAGATTCAATAAGAATAAATAATGAATTAAACATATAATATGTAAGCTCAACAAATGATTGTTTGAGCACTTAAATATAATCTTGTGGTGTGGTGGAATCACAATAAAAGATACATAAGTCAAACAATTGATGAAAATATTTAAATTCTATTTTCCTTTTTATTGCTCAACTAAAATAAGATGTTAGGTTTAAGGTTTATGGAACATGACATATATCAAAGACATTACTCAATACATTTAGCAGAAAAAATTTATTGATTAATCATGAAACATGTCATAAATTATAACAACAATAGATTGTTTGTCAAAAAATAGTAAATATTTTATGTAGAAGCAAAAATAGATAACTATAGTCAACAAAAACAATTAAAACAATATAACAAAATAGCAATAGTCAATAGAAGTACAAAAATTAATAAAAAAATATCCAACAAAAATATATAACAATATCAAGCACATGATTTTAACGTTGAATTGTTGAAGCACGAAAACAATCAAACATATAGAGATAACAATAACCAATATAATTTGACTTTGTTGGAAAAGAAAAATAGAGAGACAATAAACAATAGCATATAGTAAATGACCAATTAATTTTTTTTCTTCTCCAATGTAATTAGTTGATATATTTTTGGGCTCTTATTATCTACTAAATTCTTTTCCCCTCTTATCATATGCTGCAATTTTTTGGGTTTCTTTAATTTATTAAATTCTTTTAGACTACTATTGTATTTTAAAGAAAAAATTTGGGCCTGATATTTTTGGGTCTAGGGCGTGCGTCTGTGGAGGACGGCCCTGCTAGACACATGGGGTGACTTGCCGACCTTTTAATAGCCATTTGCCACAAAGAAAATAACCATAATAAAAAAGGAGAAATTTGTAATAAACGAACTGTAAGAACTATGCCAAAGTTTTGGATAAACACAAGACGATAAATCAGCTTAATTAGCCCAGCCCAGCAATTACGATGTTTGTTACACTTTGCCATAAGCCCACCCACAAGCTAAGCATTAAAAATGACGTAATTTTATTTAGAATGTAATTATTTTCGTCAACAATTTATTAATTTTTTGGACAAAAAGTTGATTACTGACAACCTCAATCCATTCCATAAAAAACCCGCTTCCGTTAACACCAATATGAGGGGACATTTTTGGCTCACTCAGTGGACGAGGCTAACAGGGATCTAGGATCAAACCTATGTATTTTGGCAAAGTCGTTTCACCTTTGCCAACTGAGCTACACGCTAGAGGCAACAATTTATCTATTTTACACCGACATTTTTTTTTAATTGAACTATGCTGAAACACTATAAAAGGATTATTATTATTATAAAACCAAACATGTTTTACGTTATCACGTTTTTTACTCAACATCTCAATAACAATCATTTTTAAAAGGGTTGTTATTCATGCTGCATCATTCACATACTCATAGTTCTTACCTCTGATCTCACTTGTATACCTTTATAAGAGGGTATGAATAGGATTCGTCTTTCTAAAACAATGTCTTATAGTTTTTTTTCTATCAATAAGCAACGGTCAAATATAATTTGTAAATAACATTGGATGATAAGGATCGGAATTTTTTTTTGTTAAATGCGACAAGTAATAATCCAATGTATCATAAATGACCTTTTGATCGGTAAATCCGTTGCTAACTGCCTACTAGTGTAAACATTCCCTTGATTGCCAAGTGAACCTGCACGTATGTGTGTGTAGGGAATCATTCAAATGAGAACAAGAACACGAGAACGGCTTTTACTATAATCAATTCATGTAATACTATATTTCCTCATATATGATACACATGTGATATTAAACTAGAGATGCAGACGACCTTTGGTTGCAGGTCAAGTCGTCCGTACACTACTAGACCCACACATATATTATAACATGTAATAAGGATGTTTTTAATGTGATCCTAAGTTAGACACAAAAACAATCTTTGGTATGACCTAAGTTGCAGGACATGTCGTCTGATCCCTCATGTGTATTATCATATGTGATAAGAGTGTTTTTTTACGTTTCAGATCTTCTCGTTTAAACCTCCACCTATACATATATGTATGTATATATATATATATGTGTGTGTGTGTAAATTGTGTAATTACATGGATTATTATTATTATTAAATGTAAGTTAAAATTATTTTGAAGAAAAAATGGACAAAAATGAAAGAGAATGGTTGATAAAAGTGGATGCTCCATGAATATCCAAAACCGATTTCTTCTCACACTCCCATGATGGCTTCGTCCTCCATTTCTTCTGCTTTTCTTATTCCCTCATTTTCATCGCCGGCACCTCCTTTTCTCCCCAACCCACTCCATTTTTTCTCACTTTCCCTTTCCAACAACGTATACCCTTCATCTCTCTCTCAATTTCCCTCATTTCTTTAATCCCTATTTCTGTTTTTTCCTGCAAATTAAACCCTAATTCTTGTTTTACTTTACAGTTTTCATGCTCTACTAGACGTACCAGCTTCATGCCATTGAAGGCGCAAGCTACAGCTGAAAAGAAACCTCTCTTGGATAGTAGAATGCTGGTAAGAAAACACCCATTTCTTCGATTTCTGTTATTGTTATCCATTACCATCTTAATTTGATCGAAATTGGGTTGCTTTTTGTTTTTTTAATTTCTGTAGGTATTTGTGCCTCCTCATCCTTTGATCAAACATTGGGTTTCTGTGCTTAGAAACGAGCAAACACCATGCCCAATCTTTAGTAAGTAACGTGTTGTGGGATTTCTGTCAAATTTCTTGTTTTTTGTCTTTCTTTTTGGTTTGTTTAAATTTTGATCCAAGTGAGGATGTAAGGTGTCAAGAATTTGTTTGGATTGTGTTTCTGCATTTCTGTTTCTTGAATGTGGCATGCAGTTGGATGATCATGATCTGTTTTTTGAAGTATATAATATATTTATATACAGTAAACAGAACAAATAACTYACACACCCTACATCACCGTTGGTGATGTATGAACCTCTAAGAGGCCAAAACTCAAATACCGCTAGGTCAAAGGCCCTTTGGTTGGATGAACATGATCTTGTTGCCAGTTTCAGGTTTGATATCAAGCAAGGTGCTAAATTGATGGTGTATTTGAGTACCCTTTATGTTCATTTACGTTTTCATGAGTTCACGCTTGCACTAGGGCTCGTTTACGCTTGTTTGGGACGTTTTTATTTAACAAGTTTACAAGTGGACCGCAGCTTTCTAGTGGCTCAAGGTCGTGTTATGAGCACCTGTCAAAACTCCGCCTAAATATAATGTCCGCTCTTGACTCTTGAGGCCAATCGATGGCCAAGGACAAGTAGGATTTAGGCCCGAGTTTTATATGAATTGATGTGAATACGGAACCTTTTCTGTAACGGATACCTCTAGATCGCCTCCGATGAAAAGAAAAGAAAAAAAGGGGTCTTTCAGTCCTTTGTTGGTTCTGAACTTGAGTTTTGTTTCAAGTCAATTGATGGACATGTGAATACTGTTAACACAAGGGCATAATCACCTATGATACAAGTTCTTATTCATCTGTGAATTTATTTGTAGAAAATGCCATGGCTGAATTGGGAAGGCTGCTTATATATGAAGCATCCAGGGATTGGCTGGTACACACTATTCTAATTCGAAAATAATGACCGATTTAACATATTTGTGAAAATGTCGATTTCAAGATGCCTACTTGTGCCTTCGTGATTTAGCTTTTCGCATACATGAAATCTTGAATGAAGTACAATTTATCGGTTTTTGCAGCCTACCATTTCAGGGGAGATTCAGTCACCACTCGGGGTTGCTTCAGTAGAATTTATTGATCCGCGAGAACCTGTAGCGGTCAGTATCTTTTCGCTATTTCACTACGCTTTACTTCATTCTGGGGTCGTTCGGTAGGGGCAGGTTCATTTTCGAACCTTAATTATTTTAAGAACCCAAAACCCACCTATTTTGTGAATATATGTCACCACATTCATCATGAACATTTTATCAGGTTATTTATCATGAATACTCACAAAAAGTGTGGTTCTCGGGTTCTGAAATATTTAAGGTTCCTAAATGAACCCCCCCTCTTGTTTCGTATTTTCCGACCCTAAATTTCACCTCTAGTCGCGATAGAAGTTTATTTAATCTCGTATATTGGTTAACTAATAAGCCGCTCTTTGCTTGCAGGTTGTTCCCATTTTAAGAGCGGGTCTTGCTCTTGCAGAGCATGCGTCATCCATCTTACCGGCAACCAAGATATACCACCTAGGTAACTACTGTACGAGGTCTCATGTTCGATTCTTGTTTGGTGTTTATCGGCTTTTATATGTCAAAATGAAAAGTGTTACAATAAGTTGATAGGACATTTTTGGGCGTTCTAACAAGTTTTTTGGACATTTTTGAAATAACTATTATTAGTTTTATATGACATTATTTGAAAAGGTGTTTTATATGACTACGGTAACGTTATCGTTGATTTTATAATGAAGTTGTAATCTTATAATTATTGGATTGTAGGCATAAAGTGCGTCAGGTACAAACCGCATAAACCGTACCGCTTTTTGCGGTGCGGGCGGTTTTTTGCAGTTTGAGGTGTAAGCGGTGCGATTTAGCCCAAAACCTCACCGTGAACACCCCTAATTAGGATATTTAGACATATTTGACAATTGACATCCTAGAAAGTCGATTTTATCGTAATGTTTGAGAAGAGAAACATTCTTTTGTTTCTATAATCTTGATCAACCCGTATTCAATAATGTTGATATAAACCGTTAAGAATCATGCATGATTTCTTTCAATAGTTCTACAATGAAGTTATCATCTCTTGCTCGTTTTCTTATCGTACGTTTTTTCTAAATTAAGGGGTTAGCAGAGACGAGGAGACGCTTCAACCAACAGTCTATTTGAACAAGTAAGTTCTAAACCGGCTATTATATGATCGTGTTCTTCATAAATTGTTACTCAACATATCGTCATCATGTTTACAAGCTGTTTTGTGCATTACGAATCTGCCAAAAGCTTTATATTTGTTCGTTTTCTCTAAATATCATCGGGTTTGATCAATGCACCCCTTCCGATAGCTCTTGATGTTCCTTTTGCAGGTTACCGGAAAAATTTCCTGAAGGAACTCGAGTGTTGGTTGTCGATCCTATGCTAGCAACAGGTAAAAAGCCGTATCTAACTTTTCAAATCATAGATCATTTGTTCTTCCACTTTCACACACTTCTCGTTAGTTGGGGTCTTCAGGGAAACGGTCGTTCTACTCTTTACGGTAAAGGTCAGGTCTGTGTACATCTTATCTGTTGGACCCCACCTCTAGGTGTGATATATACTAGTCTCGTTTGGTTTGGTTTGTTTTGTGAGTTAAAAGAAGTTGAAGATTCAATATAAGCATTATAGACTATAAGTTTGTTTTTGCTTGTATAAATTAATTTTATTTTTCGCTACCATTTTAACGAATTTTTTTGTACTTGAATAATCGTTAGGCGGAACGATAGTTGCAGCCATCGACCTGGTTAAGGAGCGCGGAGTTGACAACCAACATATCAAAGTGGTACGTAGAGGAAGTGTTCTAAATTCGACCTCTATAACACACGAAAAAACCCGTGGCCGATGGCGTGTCGTTCAATATCTTCTACTTCCTCCGTCTCATGAAAATTACAACATTTCCGATGTCCGATCAAATGACGATATTTTATTCCCCGAACCCTTTATGTTATGGTTACATATTTGCCAATGACATAAACAACTGATCATATCGTTGGAAACAACTGCTCTACTCTTTGGGGTACATGCCATCTCCCAAATCCCGTATTCGGGCGGGATATACCGAGCTCATTTGGCTTTATATGATATATTTGCAAATTTTCTTCTACTTCTCTTTGCCTACATTGCACTTACTAGTAAAGATTGGCATGTATATAGGTATGTGCAGTGACTTGCCCTTCAGCCCTCCAAAAGCTGAGTGAGAAGTATCCTGGGTACGCCTCGACTAAAACCGAAAAATATCGACACTTGATCACACTTATCTCAAAGATTGACGGTTTTTATTTCTTTCAATTTCCGCAGGCTTCATGTATATGCTGGAATCATCGATCCAACTATTACCGACAAAGGGTAAGTAAAGTCACGAAACAGAACATACGAAATCATGTGTTATAATAGAGTTATCTAAAGCTCGTGTTGGAACGGTGATTTCAGGATGATTATCCCGGGGCTTGGTGATGCAGGAGACCGAAGTTATGGTACATAAAACCCAACCGAAGGAAGGATTTGTGGTATACGTAATGTAACTCTCGTTTGCAGTTTGAAGGTTTTCTACACAAATTTTGCTCAAAGAGTTGGAGGATATATTGGGTTTGTTTGGTTTATCTGATTGTGAATTATCGTGATCTGCGTTCTGAACCTTGGTTATGTGTTTGTTGGTTAAGAAGAGTTGATTCCGTGTGGACCTTTGCTTTCTTTAAGTATATAGTAATAGTACAAAAGAAGACGAGTGTATAACGTATTTTTGGTATACAATAATAGCCAAGATTCTAAATAACGTGAGGCATGGTGGTGATGTCAAGTCTCGCAACGTTTTCAAGACGTGACTTATAACCTTCAAATCTTTGCCCCGGTGTGATTTTGAAAATTACTAAACTACCCATGTCAAATTAGAACCCTACAACCGGGGCAAAGATTGAAACTAAAGCAAAACCAGATAGCCCAGATGATCAATGACTAAATAGTCGACCGCTGACCCCATTGGGAAAGGTTTCGGTGCTCTTACCTGATAATTAGTAGCAAGCAGCTGACCAACACTTTTTTATGTGTTCAATCCCTGCAAACGGAGGAACTTAAACAAAACAAACCAAACCAAACCGACCCAGTAAATCTCACTCGAAAGTAGAGCGGCTGCTGTTTTCATGAAGACCCCTTGCTTATGCAGGGAACTCAAAACGAATAGATAAATGAACCTGATTAATACTGGAATGATGCTATTGTGGAAGCAAATGAGCCTGATGCTGATAATCTGTTCGGTGAAAGTCCCCTCCGGCCTCCCCTTCAGACAAAACCTGATAACCAGGTTTTAAATATTCGGCAACCCCGACTCAACATCAGTTATCAAAGTGTGTTCAGAAAAACTGGATCCATATCAGTTGCAGTATCTTGTGCGATATTAAGGATGCATGGTTCAATACAACACTCGACATCATATAATCAGAAATGATACCAGTCAAAAAAACGTTTGAAATTTGATCCATTCACACGTTTATGAAACGCTATAGCTGAAACTACCAGCTTCTAAAGCATGTGTCGAAATATTCAAATCCCAGCAGACTTTACATAAGATTTCAGATTTCATGTACTAATTTTTCCCTTCTTTCCCACTGGAGGTTTGATCAACTAATATCTTTATGTCATGTTATCGAAGGATAAGAGATCCAGGTAATTTGAAAACTATTACCCACAGCAAGCGTACTTTTGAGCAGCCCAAACGACAAGGATTATTCCGCAACAGCAGCATCAATAGGAAGTCCAGCCTCAAAAATACTGCAACATGTTTCTTCATAGGTGTCCCTAAAAGGGCAAAGATTAATACAACCATCCAAGGATAATGACGTAAGAACGTCTATGAAAGGAATAAAGCAAGGACGAGATATGCAAAAACAAACGACTGCTAGTTTGATCTGCAAGTGCCCTAGTCTTTCAAGGCCCGTGGTTATATAATCTGGAAATACTATTGTAACTCTTTAGATCATAGCTTACCATCACAACTTGTAGAAGGGCACATGATCATATTAAGAAATGGCTTAATCAGAAGATCAATTTCACTGGAAAAAAAATACCAACACATTGGCAGAATGGTTGATTGCCATTTATGTTCCAATTCAAAGATTATTATATGGTAGACTGTAACCATTTACACGATCCAAACAACAAATGACTCGAAATATCATTTCTGAACACAAACAATATTTAACATATTTCTGGCAGACCAGCAGCACCAAAATGCCCCACAGTTGAATGTTCAATAAACCAGAATCACTAACCTTAAAGGTTCTATAAAATTATTGAGAATATACAAGGGCATATACACAAGTTTTAGTAAATATTATGCAATCTTGAGAGGAAGATGTAAGACAGTACCAAATACGAAATGTAAACATAAATAAAGAACATAAGCATGAACACAAAGAAGGGAAATATCAGAACATTAAAGCATGGAATGAAAAGTAGTATGCATATGTCATAGAACATAATGCAATACATTCAGGTGAGGTCAAAGCTCAAAAAGAATGAGTTATGAGTACACACATGAACGGTGACTACAGTTCACTGTAATTGCGCCAAACTGCACGAAATTCCTCACGGAACGTATTCAGACGTGCTTTCAGGTTAGGTGTTCGAAAGCTTGCATGCAGGATAGTAGCTGAGAAACAGAGGAGTTAGCAACCAGTACATGATACTGATACAGAAAATTCATATTATTCATTGAATAAGAAGATTGAAGTATACCAAGAACGCCAAGGGCAATTGCCCATAACAAAGTGAAGAGGCCACAAGAAGCAAACCAAAGAATGAAACTCACTGTGAAAGGACAAATAGACAAATACTAGATCAGCCTTTTGATATCAGAAAGTTATCCCAGAAAAAGAAAATTGATGAATGTGAGAAAGCTTTTCAATACCAGCAGAGAACGCAAAAACAAATGCCCAGCGGGGCCGTCCACATATATAAATTGCCCTCTTAGAGGAAGGGCGCCCACGAAGAACAGGCCTGCAAGTTTACATATGATCGTATAAGAAAAAGTATCATTTATGTGTTATAATAAAACTAAAGCAAAGAAGCTCACGTTAGTGGAGGTCTCATTTTTGCAGCTAAATGTGGAGAAAACTGCCTCACAGTTCTTGTTGCCTTTTCACTAAATGTGCCTGCAAAGCTGTAAACCAGTACATTATCAAATTAGAGGGCATTTAATAAGTTATGAAAGAACCTGAAAAACAATCAGCAAGTTACAGTTAAACCACCACCTAGAAAGAACATAAATAAGTTTATAGCCTTTTGCTCATAGCTTTCACCCAATCACTTTAATTCCTGTTTTCACATGTACAAATTAGCATCCACTTGAGAGATGATCAAAAGGACATACTGCCTTTGTTCCGGAAAAAGAGACAAATGCAGAATTTCAGGTTCTCAACCTTAGGTTTTGCCAAACATAAGCATGACAAAAGATTTTATTACAATATTTATCCCGAACGTTATTCTATAGTCTTCTTACCAAGCTAAGTGTTCTTGGTACGTACTAGGTTTGACTTATCTGTTTTTTCAAAGAAAGTACTATGTGACCATATAAAGCAGGTTGCACTTAGATATCTGTTCTCATCTTCAGGATCAGATGTCTCAATTGGAAGATTCAAATTTTAAGCTAAAAGAACATACATAACAAAAACAGATATTGCACATGTGTAAAGTTGTACTGTCTAAAAAGAAAGAAATATAAAACAAAAAACCACTTCATACTACAGATGATCTCCCATTGCTCGATGCTGTTCCAATCTCCGATACAAGAATAATCATGGGTTTCACATTTTTTGACATGTCATTGCTCCCCATAGTTCCCTTTTAAAACATGATATGGCACTTTATGCATATTTACTGCTTTTTATGCGTAAAATACTCAAAATTTAACCCCAATCCTGTCCCTCTTTAAATTTCATCCAAACCTTATTTCTCTCAAAGTTCAATCCATGAAAGTTGATAATTCCACCATGATCTGAGAGATAAAGAAGAGAAACCAAGGGAGAACATTGGCAGTGGTGGTGAAATGAAGGTGGTGTCAGAATGAATGGGGTGAGAGGGTTGGGAAAACAAGAGGGGTGGTGGTATGCCAGGTCAGGTGGTGCTGCTGGTAATGAAAGGAGGAGGCGCATTCGACAAAAAGGGGGTGTCAATAATATTTGTGCGTACAGAATCTGCTAAAAGCCATCCAGTCTGTGAATTAATTGACAAGTATACACCAAAAAAGAGAATATTAGGGTCTAAAGCATGGCATGGCATCAAAGTTACAGATAACAAAAACGGGTATGACAGATCGAGAGGTGGAGGGCAAGATGATGTCCACCTAGGCATCAGTAATGCATCTGAGCTTATGATTATTAAAGAACGTCAGTTGTTTCATAAGATGCTCAAAATTCAAATTGACTGAACTTCTGAGGATTTGGCTCAATTCTGAAATTTAAGAAAACAAAAACCAAGTGACAGTCATTGGCGATATTGGAACAGAAATTACAATTTGCGCCTCTTATATCTTTAATCTTGAACAACAACACCAATCTCTCCTAAAACTTCAAGCCTTCAGTCAACACGTGATACGGATCCAGTTATCATGGGTCATAATCTACCCAAACCAAGTATTACTAAAGTATATTCTAGAAGGGGTAAAAGGGTAGAAAAGGAAAGTGGCTAAATTGGGTTGGTTAGAGAGAATCTTTAAATAAAGGCACATGGGGGAAAGGAGAGGGCATTCTGTTATTTGTCTAATTTGTTAGAGGCTCCTAGCGTTAGCTGGAGAGAGGGAATTCTCCCTGGATATTTTGTTCTTGTATTTCCTTTTCTTATCATTTCAATTCCATACATCCGACTTTCTCCCTTAATCATCTGTTACCTTTCTTCATTAATTTCTGAATTGTAACATTGGTCCGACCTGCCGCCTTCCATGCCGCCGCCGGAAACACGGTCCCAACATGTGCGATTAGATCAATATGAGGAGCAACTGCAGCTCCTTCAAGCTGATGTTCAATCGATCAAGACTTCGTTGCACGCATGGGAGGCTGATCATTCTCAGGAGGAGGAATTCCGTACCCTCGTTCTCTCTTGGGTAAAACAGCAAGGTAAAGTCTCTGATTCTGATGTTGCTGGGGGTTCGGGCTTAGCCGGTGCTACTCCGGTTCACCCTCCAGCGGGTTTGGGCGAATTTTCGTCGCATCCGTCCGGCCAATCTCCGGGTGGCGGTCCTTCGTACGTACCTGGGGGATCTCTGTTGCCTAATTCCGACCCACCGTGGGCAGCTAAGAAGGTCGAATTGCCGGAATTTCAGGGCTTCGATCCTCAGGGGTGGATTAAACGAGCGGAACTGTATTTCGATATCCATGAGACTCCTTCCCATCTGCGCATTCGTTTGGCTCAAATGAGCATGGTGGGTGTTGCACAGCACTGGTTCACGATTGTTCATCAACTCTACGATCCTCTCTCGTGGGAACAATTCACTCGCGAATTATTGCAACGTTTTAGCGGTCTCGTGATTCAGAATCYGTATGAACAGTTGGCAACGATTCAACAGGTAAACTCTATTCACGATTACATCGATGACTTCGAGTATTTGTTATCGCTGGTTCCCCGATTGCCGGAATCGCAGGCGTTGGGCTATTTCATCGCGGGTTTACGGGAGGAGGTTAAACGGTGGGTCCGCCTTCACCGGCCTCAGTCCCGATTGGACGCCATGTATCTTGCAAAAGATGTMGAGGAAATGCTTCGACCGTCTTCTGGGAATCTCTCCCTTTCCCGTTTTCGTTATCATCCGGGGCCTGGTTTCTCTCCTGGGCCGCCTCTTACTGGGAGGGCTTCGCCAGTGGGCCGCTCAGACTTTAAAGGCCCATTCTCTGAGCCCAGCGGTGATCGGCYGTCCGTTTTTGGGTCTCGTTCTTCTGGGGCAACTCGTACGCCRGGTATTCCTTTTGGGGGTATTCGACAAAAAGGAGTTCGTTCACTCACCCGTACGAAATGGGAAGACCGCCGGAAAAAAGGGCTTTGCTTCCGATGTGGTCAACAGTTCGGACCTGGTCATAAATGCCCCGAAGGAAGGTTACATATCCTTCTCCTAGGTGATGAGGAGGCGGAAAATGAAGATGCGGATCTTCCGATAGCTGATTTAACTCTGGACAGTCCTCCTGACAATCCAGACCTCCCAACGGGTACGTGTAATGCTTTGGAGTTCCTCGCCGCCACGGCTAATTCTATGGGTGGGGGATCTACCTTAAAAGTCGAAGGACAAATAGGCGGAATTCCAGTGGTCATTTTAATCGATAGTGGTGCGACCCATAATTTCGTCTCTCGGAAAGTCGTGACAGCTTTGGGATWGAGCACTCATTGTTTTTCGGGTATCAATATCCAATTGGGGGATAATCATCTGGTATTCATTGATCACCGCTGCCCTAATTTAGAGGTTTTGGTCGGAAATTGTGCTTTTGACATTTCTGCCTTAGTGTTCGATGTGGGTCGATTGGATATGGTTTTGGGAATCGAATGGCTTAAAACGTTAGGGGACGTAGTGCATAATTGGGACCATCCGTCCATGCGATTCATGTATCGGGGTGTTTCGGTCTTTCTTAAAGGCTTAACCGACACCYAAGTCTCGTCGTATTCGTTACAAGGGTGGTTGTCGTCGTTAGTCACATCGTCTTCTCTATTAACAGCAGAAAAGTCAGCTCACCACACCACCGTTAATGAGGTGTTATCAGCGGCYCAATTCAGTGATCTAGACACTCTTTTCAATCTCTTCGAGGCTATCTTCCAAGAACCTTCCAGCTTGCCACCCGAACGCCCGCACGATCATCGTATTTCCCTTATATCTCCCACTCCTATTTGTGTACGTCCTTATCGTTATCCGCATATTCAAAAGSCAGAAATCGAGAGTCAAGTACGGGAACTGTTACGTTTAGGAATGATCAGACCAAGTAAAAGTGCCTTTTCAAGTCCCGTGATTTTGGTTTAAAAAAAAAAGATCAGTCCTGGCGCATGTGTGTTGATTACCGTGCCTTAAATAAGGCTACGGTACCGGATAAATTTCCCATTCCGGTAGTGGATGAACTTATTGATGAATTACAGGGGGCACAGTTTTTTTCAAAATTGGACTTAAARTCGGGTTACAATCAGATCCGTATGACGCCCGACAGCATTGATAAAACTGCTTTTCGCACCCACGATGGGCATTACGAATACTTGGTCATGCCCTTTGGACTCACCAACGCACCGGCCACTTTTCAAGCCGTGATGAACGATATTTTCCGCCCTTGGTTACGTACTTGTGTCGTGGTTTTTTTTTTACGATATCTTGGTTTATAGTCCCTCGTGGTCTCAACATCTCACTGATCTTCGTACCGTATTCCAGATTTTACAAGATCACTCTTTCGTGGTTAATAAAAAAAAAGTGTTCCTTTGGTCAACAATCACTTGAGTATTTAGGGCATATTATTAGCAACAAGGGGGTGGCTATGGATCCAAAGAAAATCGAGGCGATTGTTACATGGCCGGTACCCAAACAACTCAAGGGCCTAAGGGGTTTTCTCGGCCTCACCGGGTATTACCGTAAATTCGTTCGCCATTACGGTAGCATCGCCWAACCTCTTACGGACCTCACAMAGAAAGACTCATTTCAATGGACGGCGGCTGCCCAGACAGCCTTTGAAGCTCTTAAACTGGCTTTGATCTCGGCTCCGGTTTTGGTCTTTCCGGATTTTCAGTTGCCATTTGTGGTGGAATGCGATGCCTCGGGTACGGGTATTGGAGCCGTCTTAATGCAAAAACAACAACCAATTGCTTATTTTAGCAAAGCTCTTA
>NC_037529.1:4515836-4521740 GCF_001531365.2 Cynara cardunculus var. scolymus
TGGGGGAAAGGAGAGGGCATTCTGTTATTTGTCTAATTTGTTAGAGGCTCCTAGCGTTAGCTGGAGAGAGGGAATTCTCCCTGGATATTTTGTTCATGTATTTCCTTTTCTTATCATTTCAATTCCATACATCCGACTTTCTCCCTTAATCATCTGTTACCTTTCTTCATTAATTTCTGAATTGTAACAACACGCATATCATAGTTCTCCAAAAATATCTAAAATTTTTTATCTCCATCGAATTCCCAATTGAAAATTTTATTATATGTTACTCCCGCTTTTGATCATTTTCCCAAAATTTTGCTACATGTGCATTCCATTAACATTCCATGACTATTTACGACAAAAGGAAAAATACATTAAAAGTGGAGGAACAAACATTTGTGCTCAGCAACTATATCTTCAAATACTTTTACAATTTTCACGAGTCTTTCCAAATAACTTGTTCAAAGAAAATCCTATAACCTTTTGTAAGGCTCAGTCATCTATCATATCGATCTATAGGCTTGACACCTTAGTTATTGACAGTATCTTCTGTTTGTCCAAGCAGGATCTGAAGTATCCGCCTTGTTAGGTATATCTAAAAACTTCTAATTATTTTCTTGATTCCTGAAATTTGGTATTTTATGGGTATTTCAAAATCGTTTATGGACAAAATTGATGACATGAAAGGGAAATGCAGAAGAAGAACAAGGAAGGACCTACTGTGTACCGAAGTGTGTGATGGGACATAATGGTGTTTTCGTAAATTTGTTTCATTTCAGTCCAAGATTATATAAGTCGCACATTTACAAGGAATGTGAACGGTCCATTACCTTACTTGATTCATCTCAATCAATGCTCCACCAATCATATTGACATTTCCTTCATTTCATACCAAACACCCCACTAATGTTCCTTGCTGAGCTGACTAGCCATCCTGGTTATTAATTTATTGTTAGTGTTCCACCACAATTGGTTGTTCTCTACTAAAGGGTCATTGGCCCAACAGTACCCGGGTTACAAGTTGATCCCAGCCTCCCTGGAGGTCAGGGGTTCAAGCCTCACCAAAGGTGATGAAAATTTTGGTTGTTCTCTACTCACATAAAAACCTCTTGGACAGTTAAACCAGAGACATCCTAAAAAAGGAAAGTATAGTGTTTACAGTTGGATCAATAACTTCTGCACTTGCATGATTGCATCGACATCAGTATTTTAAAATATTCAGGTCCCCTAAGTCTTATCCATCTGGCTTTGTTCCATGATTCAAAAGAATTAAATCACATTCATAGAACTCTTGTCAAAACTTTGCTAAGAGAAGTCGCACTGTTAAAGCAACCTAATAGAAGTCCAAGTTAGAGAAGACAATTGGTCTAGAAATTTCATCTCAAATCAATCCCTAACCTTTGTCAGTAGCAGGATCCGTAGTAGCATGGAATGGATGGAGTAGGGTTGTATAATGCACATACAGATTTAAGCTCTTATAGGCTATGACATTTTATTGCTCATGAAAATCACACGCCATAGGTTTCCTTGAAAATAATGTGTGTGCATTATAGATGGTTGCATGACGATCATCAATAAAAATCTAAACTGATCAATCATCACCAACTACATCACCATAATTATTAGTATATATAATTATATAAGTGAAGAGACAGTGACAATGTACCTATCATTCAAGAAAGCTATTGTTAGAGCTGTCGATGTAGCTGCAACAATAGTAAGTGGTCTCCTGAGAAATCCCAATCCTGCACATGGCAAATTCATAATCCTAGCATTTGGATGCACTTTCCAAAATAGATCAAGCAATTTAACCTTTTCTTTTCTATTGGCTTACCAAGAATGAACAGAATCATGAGGAAGTAATTTGTCCGATAGCTGCAAAAAGAAAAGAAATTCTTAAAATTATTTGTAAATTGTTAGCTACTTACTAAATCCTATTGCAAAAACAACAAATTGACGCAGTTATTACAAATATACCCAACCCCACTTAAACTCTTGACTCCAAATAAACATACAATTTGTGTTCCCCCACAACAGATATAATTAGTCATTTCATTTTCTGTGTTTGGTTGCTGAAAAGCAAATAAATGAAAGCATCATCTATAAGCAAAATTTGGGATTTACTCTTTTCCACTAAGCAAAACAAATACCCTAACAATTTCAAAGCTCGTATCCACAAATTTAGAACAAAAACAAACTCAGTATACACAAATATTATCGGCCAGAATCTTCAAAACCAATACAAGCCAAGTATTACCGAACTCAAAAGGAAATAAAACAATGCACAAAAGACAAGGAGTTGCCACAATTTAATTTCAACAGAAGATATGACAGTTCAACGATCATTAATCACAACAGTTACGGAATGTAGGGTTTACTACTGAACAAATTCCCCCATTCCGATTCCACCTCAATTGCCATGCCAGCAAAAGAAATTATCAGAATTCAAGTACAAAAATACAAGTGGCAAAGCAAACTAATGCGAATGTATATATCATGAAGATGAAAAAAAGAACATACTAGTAAAGATTACACTTAAGGCGACTGTTCCATTTGTTGGAGGAACGAGGGACGGTGAACTTGGAGAAGAATTCATTGAGAGGACGAGGAGGAGACGACCAATCGACTTCCCTAAGTGCATCGATCAGATCTTCTGTTGTTACCGTTCCCCAATCCATTTCTTTGCTTCCTGTTCTTCGATCGATGAAACAAAATATGATCTCAACTTTCCAGAAAATACAAATCTTATTACAATATGAATTACTTTTGTGAAAATATGATTCGTTATATGATTGTAATTTGAATATAATATTAAAAATTATATACAACTATTGTATTTATTTTATTTTTTAGATTAAAAAAAATTCATGTCGCTAACTACGTYAGTAAATAATATTGAGTTGGATATCACATCAATTATTACATCAGCATGATAACCGATTAATGCTTCAATCAATTATTCGGATACTTAAATGTTTAAAATTTTACATCTTATATACCAAAATGAAAGTTTTAAAAATATGTTACCTAAAATATTAACTACGTTAMTTTCTCATACAATTTGTCCTTTCAAAAATCACAATATTAATTATATTATTTAAATATTTAAGAAAATCATAAAATATTATATTCAACTTTAGTACTTCATTTAGTCATATTTTCTTCATTTATTACCTGATTTGAACGATTTTTGAGGTTGTTGTTTTGTTTTTCTTAAGCTCTTCAAGATGGGAACAATGATGATTAAGATTTCCTTGATGATCTTAGGGTTCATAGAAGTTGAAGGTAATATCACATCATCGTCCTTGATGTTCGCTCCTCTCTCTCTCTCTCTTTCTCTCTCTCTCTCTCTCTMTMTATATATATATATATATATATATATATATATGGAATTATGTGAGACCCATGAGACTACATAAATAGTATTGAACCATCGCAGGGGAAAAAAAGTGAATTGTACTTGCTGTGAAGATTCGATGTTTTTCGTATTTTGCTGTAAAGTTTCAGTATTATTTTGTTGTCTCACATATTTCATGCAAATAGTCTCGTTTCATATGAACGCAACCTTATATGTACACACATGCACGCACACATAAAGAGAGAAACATAGGAGACGACCTCCCTCTTAGCTTCCCCCTACACCGATCTCCTCCTCCATTGTTGCCCCCTCCCATTCACCATCCCTTACATCGCCAGGGGCAGATGGCTATAGGGGCCTTGGCCACTGGGGTTGTTTTCCCAATAGAATGAAGCATCTCCAGTTCCTTTGTGTTCTGCCTTTGTACATCACCACTTGCAACCCAACCAAACCTCCCGCGACCTTTGAAGAAGATGTGGTTTTTGCCTCTTTTTTCATCATAAATCGATCATGTTTTTTTTCATTGATTCATGGGTTATATTTAAGTTTGACTTATGGTTTTTATTTTGAGCTTGATTTGTGTTTTTGATTCAGGATCTGTATCACAAGCTTTATGAAAAGAAATTGCACAAAATCGTTGTGGTAGGTTGTTGACTTTTTTTTATTGTTAATGTTCTTTATTATTCATGTGGAAAACATGTTCATTCAACCAGCAAAAATAAAATAATAAAGAAAAACCTGTTAAAACGGAGAAAAATGACAAAAATTGAAATTCCCTTGTAGTTAATGGAGACGATAGATGTGTAGTGTTTGGTATATGAACTGTAGCTGTAACGTGATGAAAATAACAAGGTCCGTAAACAATACTATTTTTGTATATATGCAATAAAGCAAGACGTAATTTTATTGTAAATGACAACGGAAAATTATTACAATTTTTTATTAAGAAAACCTGACAAAATTCATTGTTTTACATTTGACACAGCATGGAACAAAACATAAACTCATTGCTCCAAGTTTGGTGTGACATGAGATAAAGACTGGAAGGGACAAAAAAAGACGTTTTTTGTTCAACCAAAACAGGTTAAGCATATACGACAGATGTAACAAATTTTTACTAACATATATTTGTTTAATATAACCATAATATGATATTTGTTTTAATAGTCACTTTCACCATCATTGGCTACCACTACTCATCACCACCTTCTCCAAAATCACTGGTCCACTAACTCCACCCCCTCTACAACTACTACTTCTATCTCCATAGTCACGATTATCGGCTGCCACCACGTCTTCCACAAACCACCATCACTACCTAATTCATAACCACTACCTCCATGTCCTCCACAACCACCATTAGCCACCATCGTCTCTACATCCACCTCTGCCACAGTTACCACCTCCTATTCTGTCACCATGCATAACAACCATATAAATCATCAAACAACATTTAAGGGACTTGCCAACSCAATTCTGTCCAATCTAGTTATAGTCATGCCAAACACCAAACAAACAACTCGTGATTTCCAATCCAGTCCTATATGGTCCTTGAAAGTTTTTTAAAAGCTTTATTTAGATGTCAACTCCTATTTCATATACATATATACATGGTCCCCTTATGAACAATATTTGGTGAATAATGTTGCTTTAATGACAATGTTGCACTTGTGAACAATATAAGTGAACAATGTTCGGTGAACAATGTTGACTGRGATGAACAATTTTGATCATATTTCTTACATAATTTACGCTTCACCAACAATCATGTTGAATATGAACAAATTTTGAAAAAAAAATGCTATTTAAAACCGCCCATAATTATCTATAAGATTATTATGGAAAATATCAATTAAAACGTTTTTTTTTTCTAAATTAAATATCTTATCTATTAAACGTTTTTTTAACAAAACTACCCTCTATACATAAAGACAAACGAGGGATGAAACCAATAGAATGATGAAATCTGATTGGTCTATTTAAGTTAACACTAAGACGGGTTATTATGCAACCATTACATTCATACAACCCTTACAATCAAACTAGGAGYGTCAATTTGATTATCAACGGTTACCATTTAATCGGTTGTAACTACCCTTACTTAAAAAAGAAAACGAAAATGGATGATGGATGATGGATAGGTAGGTTGCATTGATTATATAATCAAGAGGGGTTGTAGTTGAACTGTTGAATGTCCATATATATAACATTTTATATTTTGTTGATTAATTTATATGAAATTCAAATTATTAACATACATACTAGAAGATAGACGCGCAATGCAGTGAAATATATCTCGATTTTAATGTTTCGTTTTATTCTGTCCATTGTCGATGTTATAATAAGATTTTACGTTGTTTTGAGAAAAATTATAATGTTTTTATTTTTGAATAAAAAATAAATTTGAAAATATCTTAAAATGTTGAAAAAAATCTACAAATATTAGTATCAAACTAGAAGCATACTCGCGCAATGCAGCGAGATACATCGTGATTTTAATATTTCATTTTATTCTTTATCTCAGTCGATGTTATAATATGACTTTATGTGATTTTGAGAAA
>NC_037529.1:4523852-4546289 GCF_001531365.2 Cynara cardunculus var. scolymus
TTTTATATATAATTTAATTTATGTTTAATAATAAAACAATTTATTTTTAGTTTAATATTATAAATTTTATAAAGATAATAATTAAGTATTCTGTTAGAATTTAATGATTATACTAATTATATTTTAGATTTTTTTTATTTAAAATGAGATGTTTATCCTGTATTTGATTGTGTTTATCTGCAGTTAATTACACGAATTCAGGTATGTGATGAAATCGGATAGGGATGAAATCGTTTAGGGATGAACGAGTTTAATAGTTTTAAGAATTTTAGCCAAATGTTTTATAAGATAGTATAGATTAACCATTTTTAAGTTATTGTTTTGTTGTGTAATTTCTTTAATTCAAATTTTTTATTATAATTTAATTTAGGTTTAACAACGAAGTAATTTATTTTTGATTTAAAAATATTTTTTATAAAGATAATAATTAAATGTTTTGTTAGAACACAATGATTATTCTAATTATATTTTAAACATAATATATTTAAAATGAGATATTTATCCTATATTTGATTATGTTTATCTGCAGTTAGTTACACGAATTCAAATATAGAACTTTAATAACTTGTACTTACATATAATTTACTTGTAATTTTAAGTTTTAAGTAACATGCATAAATAAACAGTACTTCATGCATAAAAATGGTTTTTTTTGTCAAATGCTTTATAAATATAGTGTATATATATATATATATATATATATATATATATACTATATTATAAAACATTTGACGAAAACTCTCAAAAACCGTTTTTTTATGCATGAAATACTGTTTATTGATATATATATTACTTAAAATTCAAAATTACAAGTAAATTGTGCGTAAGTACAACTTATTAAAGCTTCATGTTTGAATTCGTGTAACTAACTGCGAATAAATATCAAATTTCAAATAGAGGATAAACATCTCATTTTAAAATATAAAAAATCCAAAATATAATTAGGATAATTATTGAGTTCTAACAAAATAACTAATTATTATCTTTATAAAAAATATATTATTAAACCAAATATAAATTAATTAGTTTTTAAAATTCAATTAAACTATAATAAAATTTTGAATCAAATAAATTACATAAAAAAACGAGAACTTTTAAATAGTTAATTTAATACTAATATCACTTATTTTTTTCAAAATTTTATGATATATTCAAATTTATATTTAATTTAAAAATAAAAACATTTTATTTTTCTCAAAACCACATAACATCATATATTGATAGACCCAAAATATAAAACGAAACATTAAAATCAAGATGTATCTCGYTGGATTGCACAAGCACCATTCTAATAAAATTATATAAAGCATACTTTATATTTAGTTGATTAATTTATAGGAAATGCAAATTATTAGCAGACCATAATTCTAGTATTTTTATATTTAATATTTAATAAATTATGTTAAAAGTGATTAAGAAATTTATCTACAAGATGCTATTGGATATTGATAGCAGCTTTTGAAAAGTTATACATATCGTATAAGATTTAAAAGGGGAAGTTATTTGATTTGAATCGGAGGGTGCGCACAGCGCACGCGGCACACAATAGCCACGGAAGCGTGAAAACCTTCCAATGAACATATAATAAACCCCTTTTTGACCTGATCGATTACTCCATCTAATCATCGAAGCTCAAACTCATGCCAACATTAATCGTATGAGACAAAATACTTCCAAAATTGCATCATCAATATCAATATCAATATCAAAATCATTCATTCAATCAATCTGTTCTTCCCTCAATCTAGATTCTCCACACAGCCAGTAGCTGATCTTGTTCAGTTCATCTCCATGCTTTAAGATTAGGGTTTTTTTTTTATAAATTTGGTGGATGATGGCTCAATCTTCGTACAGAGTTCGATCGGTTGGGGATTATGTTGTTGGGAAACAGCTCGGGTCGGGTTCGTTTTCTGTGGTCTGGCACGCCAGGCATAAGATCCATGGCACCGAAGTTGCTATCAAGGAGATTCTCACCGGGAAACTCAATAAAAAGTTGGAAGAGAGTCTCATGTCTGAGATTGATATCTTGAGAAACGTTAACCATCCTAACATCATTCGGCTCCATGAAATGATCAAGGTGCTCGATTTGTTCTTTTTTGGTGACTTCTTTTCTGATGAAATTGAAGTATTTTGTATGTTTTTGATTGGTTGCCACTGTGGAAAGTTTTTGGATTTCGAGGTATAATAGACTGATTTTTGTCAGTCTATGGAGGCGTCCTTTATTTTTTTAGGAATATTTCGATATGTACATTTAACATGATTATATTCACTGCTGGATAATCGGAACATCCCTGTGTTAATGTTGTTACCAAATTTTAAATTTTAAAGTTTACTTGATCAATCACTCTGTATCTTGTTTTATTGGCTTTGATGGAGTATATATGTAGATTCAATATGGTTGCGTGCATAAGAAATGGATGATCTATTGGCTAGAATATGATTACCCGAAGTTAGTCAGCCTTTCTGAATTAGTTTGGTATTTGTTCCGAGGTTGATCTGGTGTTTGGTGTGGCTTGGAAGTAACACTGCTTGCTTTTAAACAATGACGTTAATTGATATAGTTATATAGTGCTGTGTACTACGGCCTGGAATTGGGATTTTTGGTTCAAATGTTACATGCCATTCAAAATATATAATAATTTACACAGGACATGAGGGTATAGTTATGAGCCTTGGGCCGAAGGATCATGTGAGAACGAGAGTTAAGGTGAGAAGCGTAAGAAGGGATCTGGACCTTGATCAACTTTAATCTCAAACCCACCCGTGAATCATGCTTGATACGGGGATTGATCCGGTGCATCTCATCTTGGCGCATCTCATCCTAATGTGCATCAAAGGGTGGATATCCCTTCTTATTCTTCTCACCTTAACTCTCCTTCTCACTGAAACCCAACCCTGAGCCTTGGTGGCAAAATCCTTACAGAAGTTTACAAATCTTCAGGTGATGTAAGCATCTTTGAACGGTTAACAAAATACCTGATCAGCAGAGTACATTAGTCTACTTCGTATGTATATTTGATGTATATAGAGTTGTGTTTAGCTTATGGATTATAGAATGAAGCTCTTGAGTGAGCACTTTAGAATGGATTATGAATAGAAGCGGACACAGAAACTTTTATCAAGGTTCATGCTTGATAATCCAGTCCTGATGGAAATTTCTCCTGTTGGTGATAGATGGAGCTACAAAGAAATATAACATATCTCTTTAAGGTACTAAATGCTTGAAAAGGAGAATGCAATATGATTAGTTTTACCTTTGTGAATGATGTGGCTTATGAAAAGGGCATGAGTGAAAACAAGTGATGCCATGTACTCCCAAATAACAAATCATTTTGCATGTGTGAGATGAATTAATGTATTAATATTTACATAGAATTGTCTTGAAAACTTGAGGGGTTAAGCCAGCTAGCGACAGTGCATAGTTTATCGAGTGGTGCTTCAGCAATGTAACTTGAGACATGATGTTGTAACTTTGTATGGATACAAGGTGAGGTAACAAAAAAAGATGTATCTTGGTTTATTAGATCAAAGCTGTCTGAACCTGGCATTCTTTCCATCCTGGTATTCCTTTTGGGTTGAATCCCTTCTTTTTTCCATCCTTCAGGCATTACTTATTCCTCCCTCTATTCTCTGATCCTCGTGACTTATTCTTTTCCTGATCTTCTACTTTCTTGTTTGTTCATTCCCCTTTTGTTTTGTTTTCTCTCTATATTTCAGTTCTCTCAGCTTCATGCTCTTTTTTTGCCTGCACTTGCTGAAGGAGGGAAACGGCCCATTTAGCTTAGATTATACGGGTGGTCCAGGTGGGGTTACCCATTTTGATCTGCATTAAAGTTCTTTTATTGGACTGATGGTTATTTTTTTTATCTCTTGAATAATCATTCTACTTTTTATTCTGTCATCTCTGTTGGCTTCTTTAGTACTTGATTTGGCTTTGCTCCTCCTAATAATGATTTTCCTTTTCTAATTATTTCACCTTAGCTTACCTGAATTTGTTACGGATAAGGTCTTATTTGGGCTGAGTTGTATTGGGATAAGTGTTCACAGTATCCTGGATTCATATTGCTACTTATACTTGGTCCCGGTTGGACTTGGTTGTCTGTTTTGGTTTGGTAACTTCTGTTGATCCTCAAGAAACTTAGGTTATTATTTTTACTCCAGTTTGCTTCTTTTTTTTTCATCTTTGTTTTGTTGGTCCTGTCTCCATCTATCCGCAAATCAAGGAAAGGAGACCTGCCAAAACCAATCTGAAAAAAGAAATGAAGTGGACTAAATATTGTAACCTTTCTGTTTCTTAAAACTGGTTTGAAATTGTTGTTGAATCTCACATGTGTGGAATTAGGAACCTGGAAAGATACATCTTGTCCTGGAGTACTGCAAAGGAGGTGATCTATCTATGTTTATTCAAAGACGTCAAGGTAGAATTCCCAAATCAACAGCAGTTCACTTTATGCAGCAATTAGGTATTTCAGAACTTGTTCTTTTCGTTTTTAAATTACTGGTATTGGTGAGTGATTGAATTTATTAAGATTGTCTCTTTTACAGCCGCTGGTCTGAAAGTCCTTCGTGAGAATCAAATCATCCATAGGGATCTAAAGCCACAGGTTCGTATTAGTTTTTCAATTTGCTTCCTGTTTATGTTATAAGCCATCTTCCAATACATGCTCACATATAGTTTAATTCTATATGTTAAAATCTAATTGACTGTTGAAACATAGTCACTGAATAATTACTATAAGCTAAAGTTTTAATAAGCCATAACACTATGAGGATTATTGCTTATTTCTTTGTTCATCCTTCTATGAGAGTAAGGGGTTGTTTGTTTAGCTCTTAATAGTTCCATTAAAAGGCAACCTCTGAATCGTTAAGAGGTGAATCTTGTTTGGCAAAAAAAAAAGTCTTTCTCTTAATGGTTCTAAAACCCTCTGAACGATTTTGTATCCTAGATCTCCCTTTAACCATTAAGAGCCCTAATTTCATTGTACACAATTATCAAACACTTATATTTCATTTTGCACTATATCATGAGAGCCTCTTAATCATTCTGACCACTTAATCATTCTGCACCAAACCCTTCAGCAATTGCCAAACAACCCCTAAATCATGTGTGAAAAGGTCCTATGATACGGAATTGAAATTATTTAAAGATGAGGTCAACAAACCTAGGATATTACAAGTATATTCTAGAAGGGGCAAAAAAGGTAAATGACAAAAGTGGCTGAAGGTTGTTAGAAGAAAGAGAATAAAAGAGGAAGGAGGTTTTCTTTTTTACGCATTCTGTTATTTTTCTGCTTCCATTGTCTTGGGCTCCAATCCAGGAGATTGTGAGAGAGGGATCATCCCTGGAGTTACGATTGTATTCTTCGATTTCTGATTTCAATTAAATCAATTCCTTCCTCTCAATGTGTTCTTATTTCCTCCGATAGCTGTTCTAAAGATTTCGATTCTCATCACTGGTCCGACCTGCCTTTGACCTGCCGTTTCCTTTSCTTCTTTGTTAATGGAAACCCGTTCTATACAATCTCGATTGGAGCAACATGATGAGCAGCTCCAGCGACTTCAGTCTGAGGTTACGGAMATTAAACTGGTTCTGCAATCATTGGAGGCGGATAGGGCGGAGTCTGCTGAGTTCCGTCAAGTGGTGCTGGGGTGGATGAAACAGCAGAGCAATCAACACGAGGCTGGTGGTGGCATGGGTTCTCGCAGCTCTCATTCAGGTCTGTTCTTCGAGTCTGGCGGCAGTGGTAACGGAGCTGGTGGGGGAGCTGTTCCTCCTCTCAATGAATCCAGTGGGGTACCTTGGGCTGTGAAGAAGGTTAAGTTACCGGAATTCTTTGGGTTTGATCCTCAGGGGTGGATTCAAAAGGCTAATTTGTTTTTTGACATCAATGCTACTCCTGTCCATCTTCGTCTCCGTCTGGCTCAACTGAGTATGACMSGMGTCGCCCAACAYTGGTTCACCATCGTTAARCAAGTTCACGAGGGTATCACTTGGGATCAGTTTCAGGTAGAATTACTTCAACGATTCAGTGGAWTAGAAATCCAAAATCCCTATGAGCARCTCGCCACCATCAAACAATCTGATTCCATTCATGATTATATAGATGATTTCGAATACTTACTCTCCTTGGTTCCCAAATTACCAGAATCGCAATCCTTGGGGTATTTTGTAGCGGGATTGCGAGATGAGGTCAAACGGTGGGTTCGATTGCACCGCCCTCAATCGCGTCTGGATGCTATGTACTTGGCGAAGGATGTGGAAGAGATGTTGCGTCCGTCATCAGGTACTTTATCTCACTCTCGTTTCCGATACCAATTGGGCTCCGGTTTCAACCCAAGTGAGCCACGATCCTTGCCAATGGGCCGTACGGAGGCTAAAAGCCCATTACCCAAGAGTAKGGATCGTTTCCATTCTTCTAAATCGTACCCAGGTTCCCGTTCTTCCGTTTCTCCGACTTCCCAAGGCTCAAACGATATTCAGCGGGATCGAGGATTTCGTTCCCTTACGCGAACAGAATGGGAGGAGCGACGCAAGAAAGGTTTATGTTTCCGCTGTGGGCAGCAGTATGGCCCGACTCACAAATGCCCAGAAGGGAAACTCCGGGTGTTATTGTTGGGGGAAGACGAGGATGGATTAGATGTGGGTGATGTTCGTTTTATGGAGTCTCAAAATGAACATATTCTTCCAAATGAGGAGCAAATTCCTACCGGCATGTGTGCGGCTTTGGAATTTTTCGGTGTTTCTGCAGCGACTACACCAGGCGGCAAGATGATGAAATTAGATGGCACGATTAGAGACATTCCCGTCTCCATCTTGGTGGATAGTGGAGCGACTCATAACTTCATCTCTCGTCAACTGGTAACATCCTTAGCTTTGCCATTTAATAATTGTTCAGGAATTAATATTCGTTTGGGTGATGGTCATACTGTTGTTGTTGATCAACAATGTCTTAACCTTCAATTAATGGTGGGGCAATATGAGTTTATGGTGAATGCTTTAGTTTTTGATGCTGGGAAACTGGATGTGGTGTTGGGAATGGCTTGGCTTCAAACGTTGGGAGAAGTRGTTCATAATTGGGAGAAATCTTGGATGAAATTTAATTTTCATGGGGTTTCAGTTTCGTTGCAAGGAAAGACAGCATCTCAAGGGTCCCTTGATTCATTACAACAGTGGCTGTTTAGCTCGGAAGGTATGGATACTACCACCCTTTMTTTGCCCTCGATGGATACTCGGTTTGGAGATAGTTTAACCACTACTCAAGAGCAGGCGCTACAATTATTGTTCAAACAATTTGTAGCCGTTTTTCAGACCCCTTCGGGTCTCCCTCCAGCAAGGGTTCATGATCACGTTATTACCCTCAACAATTCCCATGACCCTGTTTGTGTGYGGCCGTATCGATACCCACATGTGCAGAAAACGGAGATTGAAAAACAGGTSCAAGAACTGCTTTCTTTGGGAATGATTCGTCCAAGTAAGAGCGCTTTCTCAAGTCCGGTGATATTGGTTAAAAAAAAAGATCAAACGTGGCGAATGTGTGTTGATTATAGAGCCCTTAATAAGGCTACGGTGGCAGATAAGTTTCCAATTCCCATGGTGGAAGAGCTCATTGATGAATTGCATGGAGCCYAATTCTTTTCTAAACTCGATTTGAAAGCCGGTTACAATCAGATACGCATGCATCCAAACAKCATTGAAATGACGGCGTTTCGCACTCATGACGGACATTATGAGTATCTTGTGATGCCTTTTGGCCTCACGAATGCCCCCGCCACGTTTCAAGCCGTTATGAACGACATTTTTCGTCCTTGGTTAAGGAAAATGGTGGTAGTTTTTTTTCGATGACATTCTAATTTATAGCTCTACTTGGGAAAAACATTTAAACGATTTGGAAGTGGCCTTACGAGTTTTGGAACAAAATCATTTCGTGGTTAATAGTAAGAAATGTTTTTTTGGTCAACAATCGGTAGAATATTTGGGCCATATTATCAACGGTGCGGGGGTTGCCATGGATCCAAAGAAAATTGAGGCAGTGTTAGCTTGGCCAGTTCCTAAACAAATTAAAGGCTTACGTGGATTTTTGGGTCTTACGGGTTAYTACCGGAAGTTCATTCGACACTATGGAAGTATTGCGAAACCACTCACTGATTTGACAAAAAAAGATGCTTTCACATGGCATGAAGAAGCACAAGAAGCTTTTGATAAGTTAAAAATGGCTATGGTCACTGCCCCTTTATTGGCTCTTCCAGATTTTACTCTTCCTTTTGTGGTAGAGTGTGATGCATCAGGTAGGGGTATTGGAGCAGTTTTAATGCAACAACAAAAACCAATTGCTTATTTCAGCAAGGCATTAAGTGACCGGAACTTGGTCAAATCAGCGTATGAAAGGGAGATCATGGCACTGGTTCTAGCAGTCCAACACTGGCGCTCTTACTTATTGGGRACCACCTTTGTGGTTTATACAGATCAAAAAAGTTTGAAGTTTTTACTACAACAACGGGTTACTAGCCCTGATCAGCAGAATTGGGTGGCAAAACTGTTGGGTTACAACTTCGAAATTTGTTATAAACCGGGGAGAGAAAACCGGGCAGCGGACGCTCTGTCTCGTAGGGCTGAAGATGGTGATTTCGGAATGATTCTTTCGTCACCTTTGTGGTTACAAGGAGCTGCCTTACTTGAAGAGCATAAGGCTGATTTGGAGATACAAAACCTGATGCAAAAATGTTTATCTCGGTCGGATGCTCAACCGGGGTATTCTGTTCGTAATGGAATTCTTTATTATAAGGATCGATTGGTTATCCCGAAAAATTCTAAGTTCATTCCTTCTTTATTGAAAGAATTTCATCAATCTGCATCTGGTGGTCACTYCGGGTATTATCGCACTTATAGGCGTCTAGCGGGTAACTTATATTGGCCTGGGATGATTGATTGCGTTAAGCAATTTGTGCGTGCTTGCGATGTTTGTCAACGATGTAAGGCCAGCTCGGTTGCTCCCGGAGGACTGTTACAGCCCTTAGAAATACCAGACGCTATTTGGGAACATTTATCGATGGATTTTATCCTCGGGTTGCCCAAGTCGAGGGGGTTTGATGCCATTGTCGTGGTGGTTGACAGGCTGTCCAAGTACAGTCATTTTATTTTGCTCAAACATCCCTACACMGCCAAGACAGTAGCTGATATCTTTGTAAAGGARGTGGTTCRTCATCATGGAATTCCCAAATCYATCGTTAGMGATCGCGRCCCTTTGTTTTTKAGTCGATTTTGGCAGGAGATATTTYGATCGCAGGGYACTGAACTTCATMTGAGTTCAGCTTATCACCCMGAATCTGATGGTYAGACGGAAGTAATAAACCGATGTTTGGAAACGTACCTTCGATGTTTCGCTGTTGATCAACCTCGTACCTGGTCATTGTGGATTCCTTGKGCTGAATTTTGGTACAACTCCACCTTCCATGCRTCGACTGGTAAGTCTCCCTTCGAGGTGGTTTATGGTCGAAAGCCACCAGCAGTTACGCAGTACATACCGGGTGAAGTACGAGTTCAACAGGTGTTGATAGAATTACAAGACAGGGATGAAGCCTTGAAACAACTTCGTGTTCAGCTGTTACATGCTCAAGATGTCATGAAAAGAAATGCAGATAAGAAAAGAAGGGAGGTTCATTTTTCTATTGGGGAATGGGTTTATGTGAAATTGAAACCTTACCGACAACTTTCAGTGGTCAGTCGGATTCATCAGAAATTGGCAGCTCGTTTTTTTGGACCATTCCAGATCACAGCGAAGATAGGACCAGTGGCATATAAACTCGAATTGCCTCCCATGTCCAAGATACACCCGGTTTTCCACGTGTCCTTGTTAAAGAAAGCWGTTCAAGGAATTGTGGACACCAATTTACCTCCAGAATTAGATTTAAACGCTACTGAGTTGATTACTCCAGTGGCTGTCTTAGCTACTCGCACAAKCAAGGAACTCAATGCGGACAAGGAGCAATGGCTGGTTCATTGGAAGGGGAGTTCGGTGGAAGAGGCAACATGGGAAGATGCGTTAACCATCAAGAGTCAATTTCCTGATGTAAGTCTTGAGGACAAGACTTTGTTGGAAGGGGGGAGTAATGATACGGAATTGAAATTATTTAAAGATGAGGTCAACAAACCTAGGATATTACAAGTATATTCTAGAAGGGGCAAAAAAGGTAAATGACAAAAGTGGCTGAAGGTTGTTAGAAGAAAGAGAATAAAAGAGGAAGGAGGTTTTCTTTTTTACGCATTCTGTTATTTTTCTGCTTCCATTGTCTTGGGCTCCAATCCAGGAGATTGTGAGAGAGGGATCATCCCTGGAGTTACGATTGTATTCTTCGATTTCTGATTTCAATTAAATCAATTCCTTCCTCTCAATGTGTTCTTATTTCCTCCGATAGCTGTTCTAAAGATTTCGATTCTCATCATCCTACAAGTCAGATCAACTTCTTTTTGAAGTATATAATATTTATGTAAGGCAAAACTCCCACACTCGTCTTTGGTGAGATTTGACCCCTTGACCGCAGGAAGGTTGGGATCTACCGGTAACCCATGTACCTCTGGGCCAATTTTTATCAACTGTGATATTTCTATGTGTATGAAATGAGGATATATACTCTTTTGCACAAGGCATGGTTATATTTGTTGGTTCACATTCTTGCACTGATGAAGAGACTTGAAACAGAGAGGCTATGTATGTGTGATTGTGTAGCTGACTGATGAAAGAACACTTTATAACCTTCAATAAGGTTGGAGGTGTAAATGTTTTCATTGTATTTCATGTAGAACCAACATTTACACGTGCTAATTGTTTATAGAAGTAATTATTTTCCACCTCCTTCAATTAGCAAATAATCAGTAGATTAAGAGTTTTGAAAAGTTAAGCATCTATTAATTGAATTTTCTCAACATGGAGATAATATTTTCAATCCTTTCAGGTCAATTGTCTTGATGTAACAATGAAACTAGTTATTTAGAAAAGTAATTGTATCAAAATAGTATGGTATCAAAATTTTAATTATTATAGCTTTACATGATTAAAAAAATATTTGCATTTTACGTATTTCAATGCAACACAAGCGCATTTGCATCTACTTAAGTATCAACTTACCCATGTGTAGGCAATTAAGAGATGGACTCGTTCCACCTAATGCTTTCTGGAATACTACCTTTTCTTTACTATTTTTAGATGCTCTCTAAAATACAAAAGGTTCCCTATGTCCAAACAAGGTTCCCTATGCTAGGCTTACAATGAATTTTATTTTCTGATGTTCATTAATTTTAAATGCCCTTAGCTTGCATGGAGTCATTGATTATGGTTGGATTTAATCATCTCAACTATGCGGTTAATACTAGAAAGTAGATTTTGTACGCTTGTTTTGTATGTCCTTGGTTCCAATAGTCAAAATGGGTATCTTCCGAGTCAAGAATGTTATAGGATATTTGAATAACCTAAGGCATGGTGTCCACTTTTAGAGGAAAGGAGGCAAATGCAATAAAACATTAGATTTTGCTTATGGTTTGTTTAATAAAAATAGTTCTGGTGAACTTTACCACTTTCAATGGGAACCTAGAGCTTCTATGATTAATGTACCCCCTATATATAAGAAATCTGCTCCAGTGTTCAACTAGTGGAAAAATATGTTTTTCTACAAAAATACCCCTCCCATAAATATGTTCCTTTTAGTATTTCCCTCACCCTCCCTTTTTGTTTCCATCTTTTCTCCTATCTTTCTCTATCCCAAACCTATGGCAACCAGAAAAAAAACCCTTATGCAATCCGATGTGAAAACAGTTGATGGGATAATTGAAGACAAAACTGAAACCAAAATGACGAAAAACAAAAGTAAGATAGGATCTTGAAGACAATACCAAAACCAAAATCGCTCATGTTTTGCTTGTGGTATCTGTTATGATGATCCAACAACGAAAATGGCTTTGGAGTATTTCTCAAGCTCAAAGATTGCTCCATTCTTTCTCTTTCTTTATTCTCCAAATTATTTGAAAGAGATGGAGCTTGATGGTTGCTCAATAGGAGCTTGATTGTGCTCGATGTTGCTTGACCATTAGCTTTTGGGTGTTTTTTTTCCAGTGAGGTTCATAAAGAAGCACGAGTGTGACACACTACTTCTATATTTTGATATAGATTTGTAATTCTTAGAACAATAATGGTGTTTGAATTTTTCTAGTATACAACCAATAATCTGCAGGAATATATTGAAACTTGCTTTTGTTTGTGAATTTAGTCTCACTTTCTATATGAATTTGCAAATTTGACTCGCTTTACCTGTAGATTCTAACCTCCTTTGAGGTCAAGGGTTCAAGCCTCACAAAAGATGAGGAGTTTGTGTGAGAGTTTTGTCCTATATAAATATATAGTTTAGATTTTCTTTCCGCAAATATGAGGTAATTTACTGCCATCTCTCATGCAAGAAAGCTTGTTGGAGCCTTTTAGTTTGAAACATGTACATAATTGGCCTATGTGCTTTGACTTTTCAACTGTTTAGATAAATAAATGCCCATGAAAGCAAAGGCTAATACAAGTGCGATGAATAAAAATGAAACCATTTTATTTGTAGTTTTTCTTATGGAAAAAATATGAAGCCTACAACTTTTCACTCCCCAAGACGATAACAAGTTTGAAGTATACCATCGCCGGCCATCCATCACCATTGAGCACCATTGAGCTTCTATCGAGAGTCGTCTTCAATCTAAGTTTTCTACATACATTGAGCTCCTATCGGGCCCTTATCAAGCATAACATATCTCATAAATACGCAGAAAAACGCAGGACCAAGAAAAAACCCCCAAGAAAGCACATAAAGATATCCACAGATCTACTCGAAATAACATAGTAAGCTGGACTCCCGTGCTTAGTCGGGGTTGGTGGTTTTGATTACTGATTTAGTCTTGTCAGTTTCGATTTTGAATGAACAAGGATATAGAGAGGAGAGAACGTGGAAACACACAGAGAGAGGGAGAGAGAGAGAGTAGGCTGAAAAGGAGGGAGGGGTATTTTGGAAAGATATTGAGAGTTAAAGGTAAAGATATCTTTCCATTAGTTGAACATTGGAGCTTCTTTTTGATATATGAGGATACATTAAGCATAAGAACTTAAATTCCCTTTTCAATTCTGAACCTCTGATCCTAAAATTTATATTCACTTTTACATCCCGAATTTTGTACGGAAGTAGTTATTTGTCTGGATAACCTTGTTAGTGGATACAATACGTTTTATTTGGTATTTGGAATTACAGTGACCCCTGGTCAAGTATTATGATCTTGACTGGTTCACACACCTATCTCAACTTTAGTGTTTATGTGTATATCTTATGTGTCTTATCTGTTGAGCAGAATCTTCTACTCTCTACAAATGATGACAATTCAACATTGAAGATCGCAGATTTTGGCTTTGCAAGGTAAAATAATTCCAGCATTAAATATGACCATGCACCATGCGTAATAGCTCTTAGATGAAAATAACATCTAATTATATTTGCAGATCCTTGCAACCTAGAGGCCTTGCAGAAACCTTATGTGGTTCGCCGCTTTATATGGCACCAGAAATAATGCAGCTCCATAAGTATGATGCCAAGGTGCTATTTGCTGTAACAATGCAGAGGTTGCTTTAGTTTAGTTCTCTTATGACCTATCTGCAATATTAACGTAGAAATTGAAACACAGGCAGATCTATGGAGTGTTGGTGCCATTCTATTTCAACTTGTAACAGGGAGAACACCATTCACAGGAAACAATCAAATTCAGGTTTATGCATCTTGTATCATTATCAGGTGTTTGGTTTCAAGGACTAGATTTTTCCTATAATGAATTAAGTTAACTATCTGACCTAATATTATTTATGCCTTGTTCTTATTTCACCCTTCATGCAGTTGCTTCAAAATATCATGAAATCAACTGAACTGCAGTTTCCTCCAGACGTAAAGGACTTAAGTTATGAGTGCATAGATCTATGCCGGAAATTACTGCGACAAAATCCAGGTATTTGCAATTTAGACACGTCATAACAGAAATCTTAGAAGCAAGGAACTGGTGTGTGTCAGAGGCGATTGATAACGGTTGCTTGGGTGCAGGATTTTAGAAATGCCACAATGTATTTGCTGCATATTATACATGTTATATATAATTTAAAACATATTATATGTTAAATAAAATAAAAGATAAATTGGCGGAGGAAAAACAGAGGTATAAACTCATACCAGTTATTCATCAAATAATTATGGTGCAACAATATAAAAAAAGAAACAAAAGACATAAAAGGGCAAGAAATCATAWTCATTATCTAAAAGAAATTGAGCATGGGTATAATGAAAAGCTCGTCATCATCATGATAAAGTCAAAATGAATTCATCAATATCATGATTGCCCTCATCAAGATTTAGTAAAAATACGGATTCTATTGAGTTTATCATGTAAAAAGTTATAAAATAAATTAATAATAGTCGGCTTGGATTAGAATCGGGTGCGTGTTGAATCCAATATGCACTGTCACAGTGAAACTGGGATAGTTTATGTTGGTTCTAACTCTTCTTGCTAAGTAACAAAGTGACTTTCATGCGTTGGTGTCATCTTGAGAAGGTTTCCCTTTTCTTCCAATATGTTATTTTCTTAATGTACTTCACTAATATAAGAACAACTGGGATATATTGGCAGTTGATACTAGGCTATTAACTAAGAGGCTTTAAAGCTTCTAGAGCATGTCATAACTTGATACTATTTCCCTAACTTTGTTGGGGATATATATTTATTGAAATTCATCCTTCATCCGCTCTTAGATGGTTTGTGTTATTTGATATTGAGGAAGTAGCTCCCGGTTTCAATGTGATTAAGTAGATGATCTTGGGCTTCATGCTATGTCAACTTTATGTTTGGTAAAGATCATAGGATCAGACAAGTCTACCCTTTATAATAATATAATTATTAAAGGCAACAGAAGATAGTCATCTAGGTCATGGCTGATACTCAATTGCTTAACTATTCGGACGCCCTATTAATTCTGATTTTGATTATTTTGATGCTCAGTGGAAAGGTTGACATTTGAGGAGTTCTTTACACACCCATACTTGACTCAAACACAACCTGATGAATTGTCAAGGTAATCTAGGCTGAAGTGGTTCTTTCAGTTATCAAGACATTTTGTTGCATAACTTCTGCATAATAATTAATAAGTATTGTTATGGTATATGCAGCAGAGATAGGAGGCCACGGAGAACAATGGATGGGTTTTCTTATCCTAAAATCCCAGCTTTTAGGAACAAACAAGAAAATTGCCAAGAAGATAATTTACCATTTAGTCTAGATGATGATTCTAATGATCCTGATGGCAGTCCGTCTTATGTTAGGAGGTCACCGTTGAGATCTACGTATGGGTTTTCCCTGGATACTGAAGTTGATAGAAGAGACTTGTCAAAGGACATGGAAATTTCTTCCAGGTATAGCAGTATCAGACAGAAACCAGATAATAATGGTTTTGTGCCAGGAAATCGTAGACCGTCAGAAGGGAATCTAAAAGAATCTCTGAGATCAATTGAACACAGACCAGTAAATATGCATTCCAAAGGTATGTTTTCTGTTTTCTCCAAACAATGGACGTCCAACTACAATTGATTATGTTATTGTTCTTCAACTGTTGATTAATTAATATATTTAATTTGTATATCAGTGGACGCGCTGGAGTTGATTGATCAGGATTATGTTATAGTATCTGGTCCCCTTGGGGATGCATCTTCGTTGGCAAGTGTTTCTAAGGTGATCCAATCAGCGTCCAAAACAGGGAGCCCTCCTCTACCTTTGAGGGATATTCATTCAACATCCAGTGCACCGTTACCCATCATTGGTGGAGCCGCCAGTAAAATGCGCTGCACGGGGAGCTTTGAAAGTCAATGCTCCGCACCCTCTGGGACGTCCCATGGATCAGTTGATATAATTGATGTTTCAGAACAGCCACCAACTGACTGCATGGCAAGAATCAAGTCATTGCATGATTGTGCCTCTGCCATCTCCGAGTTGGTGAATGACAAGGTATGTTACAAAATGCTCAATTTTGTAAGAATGAGATCCGATGTTGGAAGAATTTTGTTTAAATGGTTCTTTAGTCAAATCTGCAGACTATATTCGAGCTGCTTCTAATTACTAATCGCCTTCATTTCTATCTTAAAAAAGATTGAGGCGGGGCGGAGGCTAGAAGCATTCTCTATTCAGCTTGTGATCCTTGCAATATGGAAGCAAGCACTGGATATCTGTCACACACAGGCTGCTTCAGCTATTAAAGGAAGTCCATGTCAAGAAACTACAACTTTTAACATGACCAGCAACAGGGAACGTGATGGTCCTGATATCCAAGAATGTCTGGAAACTGCCAAGTCTCCACAAGATGTTTGCAGTCATATTGAGAGAATATTTCTTGGTGAAGTTGAAAATGCCGAGGAACTTGCCAAAGTTATAGAGCCTGGTAAGTCTTTGACATCTTTGTTTACCAAGCTATGCTGGAATGCCTATTGTTGTTTACAGTGTGGTGTGCATTTTGTACATGGTACCCAGGATAGGATGGGACATAGACAGTAGAGTACAAGAACTTGTCCCACATTTGCACGACATTGTACTGGACAGGACAGGACAAAAAATTTACTGTCCCACCAAAATAGGTGGAACAAAAATTAGAAAGATGAGGACAAGATTGGGAAATTTCTAAACTAACCATGTCAAATTAAAACCCTAAAGCCTTCCCTAATTCTTTCACCATCATACTTCACCCTTGCCTGTCCAGTTCCATCCAGCAATCTGTTAATAAATACAATTAAACTAACCTTTTTGTCTTCGGTACTTGATCTTTTGGTTTGTCAGGTTCACCTGGTTTGTTCCTTTGAATTGAGTAAGGGGCTGTTTGGATGGTTTTCTATTAAGTTGTGTATGGATAAAACTATCTGTATAGACGGAAGAAGCGTGTTTTTAATTGGGAGGGGCATGTTTGTAAAAAACTTGGGTTTCTGCATAAAGCTCTCCCCTAGAATATATCATGAAGCCACTACCAAACAGTCATGTATAGCTGAACGAAGTCCCATTAAGCTCATTAAACTGCTAACAAACAGACCCTAAGTCATGTGGCTATGACAAAATACATTATAAAGACGAAAAGAAGTATATTAAACAGATGAACATATCTTTTCTATTACATATTCCCTAAAAATAATTGTATTATATGCAAGTGTGCCTCAAATAATATTTAAACAAAACACAAAGAATACTAGGTGTAAAAACAAAAACAAAGAATAAACAAAAGGAGATATATAAGTTAATGCTTTACACAATGATAAGTTGATATTAGATGTGAACATATCTTCCATTATATTTCTTCGTTTTCTGTCTTCTTTAGGAAATGATGGGATGCCGGATGCAATGGAAATAATATTTCAGGCTGCCCTTAATTTCGGCAAACACGGGGCTGTAAGTCTTTTTCTGTTTATTTGTTGAGAATTATTAAGTTTGATCTGCGTATGAAATGAATAAGAAAGTGTTTTCGGCAGGTGGATGAGTACATGGGTTTCGTTGAAAATGCAGCAGGGTTCTATTCAAAAGCAGTGCGTTTATTAAGTTTTCTTCTGGTGGAAGCACCTTCGCTGATTCTTAATCCTCCATTCTCGATCACAAACTCAGATCGTTATAGGCTTAGAACATATATTGATCTACTTAACAACAGACAGAGCCATTCGAGATCACAACGAATCGCGCTCCTCAAAGGTGTCGGTTATCAGCATTCTCCAGCATGAAATGAAATTCAGAGGTAAATTAATTAACTCTTGTAAAATTCTTTGTTGTACAGAAGATATTCTTTGTAATTTGAACATGGTGTTGCCCCTCTGGGGTTGTTCATATTCAACATTTCTGTAAACTAGACTCGAAAGTAAAAAAGGGAAACAAAAAAAATATAAAAAAACAAGGATAAAAAAGATGGAAATTGGGAGTTTGAATTCATGGTTTCAGTTTGGCAAGTAGCTTATTATGTTAAGACAGCTTTTAACATCTGATTCTGTTTTATCATGATTTCGATATGACGTTAAATGAGTTTTTAATCTAAATTCATGACCTGGCCTATATAAGAAAATATGACTATGTACTCGTGAGGAAGGGGCCATTTACTAGACGCTTACCTGGTAAGTGCTTATCGGGCAATTTTCTTTACCGGATGAACATGAGAAGGGTCAAAAATATTACTCGGTAAGAGCAATGATAAAGATCGAGAGTCTTACTTGGTAAGTGAGGGTGACGACTCTTACCCGGGTAAGTGTTTATTGGGTAAATTGTTGCATACGATATCATTTTGATGTATTACAATTTTACCTGGTAAAATAAATTGCAGTTGACTCCTGAAGCTAAATGCTTACTAGGTAAGCATTTAAGTAAATGGCCCCGAAGTCATGGATTTAAGGTTATATGCCTAAAAATCTCTTATTTCTCAAATGAGTTTTTAATTAAATTCATGACCTCTTGGGGTACATATGAGAAAAAAGTGGGTTTATACTTTGTGAGAAGGTCGGATTTAATTAAGATCTCATTTAAGGTTTTATACCTAAAAATTTCATTATTTATCTGGTTATGGGATTTAGATTTTTGGTTGGGGTGGGTAAAACGTGGTGGCTGTTTACCAAACGTTTACAGGTCGGTAAGATTGTTACATATGATACCATTTTGATGATCAAAAATCTTATCAGATAAGTGTTTTGGTAAATGACCCTCTTGCCCTYGGCCAACAAAGCCGGAACTAGTATAAAAAACCCGGCCTAGTTCTTTATTATAACAGAAAGTAGAGATTTTTGAAATTTCTTTATTTTTGTTTGTTTATTATCATCACACAATTCTTAATAATGGAGTAAATTACGTTTTTCGTCCCTGTGATTTGTTAAAAAATTCGGATTTTGTTCTTGTGGTTTTGAAATTCCGGTTTTCGTTCATACGGCTTGCGATTATTTTCTATTTTCGTTTTTGAGGCAAAAACATTACTTTTAAGTATGAATGACTAAAATATAAATAAATTGTAACTATAATGACGAAAAAAACAATAGATTTTAAATAATAAGGACAAAAAAATAAAAATTATAAACTATATGAATGAAAATTGTAATTTGAAAATCATAAAGACGAAAGTAGAAAACTTCAACAAACCAATTATCTCTTTTGTTTGAGTTTGTTTTTGTTTTTTATGTTTTTCTTCTATTTCTTGTACAATTTTTTATTTGTTTTGAGTTTTTTAATAAATTGTTTTTCTTTTAAAAAACATATATTCATGTATTTATATAAATTTTAATACAATAATTATTATAAATAAAAATATAAATGATATAGAGTTAAAACAGTTGTTGGGGGATATTGAGTAACTATGAAGTAAATAAGATTTATTAATTCCCATTTATTTATTTATATTTTATTATAAAGTATTTGAAAAAAAAACTCTTAGATTTTTTATAAATAAAATATTGTTTATTAATGTATAGTATTTAAAACTCAATATTACGAGAAAACAATGCTTATGTTATCTTATTAAAGTTTCATGTTTGAATTCATGTAACTAACTGCAGATAAACACAATCAAGTACCGTATAAATATTTTATTTTAAATATAAAAAATCTAAAATATAATTAGAATAATCATTGTAATCTAACAGAATGCTTAATTATTATCTTTTATAAAAATTATATTATTAAATCAAAAATAAATTACTTCATTATTAAACATAAATTAAATTATAACAAAAAAAATTGAATCAAATAAATTATACAACAAAACAAAAAAAATTAAATAATTAATTTGAGATTAATATCAATATATTTCTTTTTCAAAATTTTATGATATCTAGAAATTTATATTTTATTCAAAATAAAAATATTATCGTTTTTTCTCAAAATCACATAAAATTATATTATAATATCAACAAAAAATAAAATAAAATAAAACATTAAAATCAAGATGTATTTTATTATATTTTGCAAATATATTCTAATTATAGTAAAATATATTATTTCTATGTTGAGGATGTTGTCTTGTTAGGCAAGAAAATGACTAACAAGCCGAGCAAAAGACCAACTACTTTATGTATGTAACATGATACATTTAATTTTTTAAAAAAAAGTTTTTATTAATAATTAAAATCTTAATAAAAAATAAAAGAAAACATGTCACATGTAAACGTGGTCTCTTTTAGGGAGACAAGTATTCCCCTAGCCCTGTAATTCACCACGTGTCCTACTTTTATCTTCTACCCTTTTTTCATTCAAAGCAAATCCAACCATTTCACAATAAAAGATAACGTTTTTCAAAATTCTCTAAAAATACAATTTTTTAAAATAAATAAATCTTTGAAYATTATAAAATTTGTTAAATAATTTCTTGAACTTTCTAAAAAAATTATCATTTGCACCCTCATCTAATAAAAAAATCAAATAAAAAATTATTAATAACATTAAATGGTCTAAAAGCTTGAAAAACTTTTTCTTTTTCTTATATCCTTTCTCTCTCTTTCTCTCTTACTTTTTTGTTTTTGTTTTTCTAATCAATAGATAATAATAATCATTAGTTTACAGTAATTATAACTTTTATTTGTATTATATATTAATCAAATTTAAAACCAATAAATGGGAAAGACAATAAGCCTAAAATAACATATCATTTATTTTATAATATTACAAATTTTAACCTTATGTTTATAGTCGTATAGTTTGTTCTTATAAGAATTGAATAAAAACTTTAAAAATTCATATGAAAATTCTTAATTTTCATTTTATCTATATTTTCAATGAATATATCATTAATTTTTCTGCAACTTTTAAAATTCATAAAATAATCCATCACTTTTTTTCCGATTTTAAAACTTAAAAAGTAACTAAACAATTCTTATTCAAGATTTTGAATATTCAAATATTAATTTCATCAGTTTTCAACAATTTCTGAAAATTCAGATAATAACTCATCATTATTTATTTAAAAATTCAAATATAAATTAGTTTAAACTGTATTATGTTTTTTTATAAAAAACAATATTGTTATAATAAAAAAATATATATAAAAGAAAATTTGAAAATATAAGCTTAGAGGTGGTTGGAAGAGTAAGGTTGTCAAAAAAAGTCGTGTCAGCCCATCAACTCAAAAACCTCATAGAAATAGTTGTCCAAACATGTCAACATGTGTGGAGTTTGATGTTTTGACGAACAATGAACAAGTTAGAGATAGTTCATACTTCGACCAAAAAAATTATGCACATTCATACATTAATCAATTTCCAAGTATTTTTCATCCTTACATCGTGCAGGTACGTAACATAATTCATGCAAGTTAATTTTTTTTATCTCAATGAATTAATCAATTTTTAAATAATTTCCATCTATACATCACACAGGTACAAGATGTAAAAGACGATGGAAACTATGGATTTCAAGCGATAGCTGTTTGTCTTGATGGCCACGAAGATGAATGGCTGTTTATTTGGCATGATTTAATGGAGAAGTTAAACGTGTACAACACATAATATCTCGAGGTGTATGACATTGAACTATGATATCGACTTTATAACTCCTTAAACTTCTTTGAGTTGAACTCATGTGCACTAAATGAGCATTGGATGGATGTTTTTAAAAGGCACTTGTTGATTGCTTCAAGATACAATGTAATACTACACTCTTTAACAACTATAGGTAGTCTGACATTCTTCCCACTTCGATCTAGTCCTCCGTCGTCGTATGAACATGTTGCATTTAAATTGGGTATGTTAACGATGATCATTACGTCAAAATATCTTTGGCAGAAGAGCATCCGATGCCTTCTACCGTGTCAAATTGGCTTCATTTCAAATATGATTGCGCCACCGCATGGGATACTCCGTACATTACTTGAATAAATAAGTACGAACAACTGTTATCTGATAATCAACTACGGAATTTATTTCACTTTATTGAGTTGCAATAATGTTGAAAAAGTTATAAAACATAATTTTTTTTAAAAAATTAATGGAAAAAAATTTATTAGTTGACTTTGATGTAAGGATAGTAGGGAATGCACTTTACCAATAGGGAGGGATGTATATATCCTCACCCATTTCTAAAATTTGTTAGCTACATCCTTATTACCTATAAAACTGGTTAATGTGATAAAATAATGAAAAAAGTGAAGAAAAAAAATCCAATTGACGTTCATATTTTGAACGATTAAGTCTCTAAACATTTTCTGAACCAAAAAAGTACTTACATCTATAAAATGAAACATATATACCAAAAAGATTCTTACATTTACCAAAAGATTCTTATATTAAAAAAATATTGATGAAATATATAATTGAAAATAAAAATATATTCTGTCAGTGATTTTTCTAAATTAAAAAAAGATTTAAAAAAGATTACTGGTTAAATTTATTTTAATTAAA
>NC_037529.1:4546589-4547744 GCF_001531365.2 Cynara cardunculus var. scolymus
AAAATATTTTTAAAACAATTACTAATTAAATTTATTTTAATTAAAAATAAAATATATTTTGTTGGTGATTTTTCAAACTAAAAAAATAGAAAATAATTTGATTAAATTACTGACGGATTAACAATAAAATTTAACTAAATACATAATTAATTAAAATTCTTCGCTAATCTGTCGGTAAAATAATATCACCGACAAGATTCAAGCACGATCTTTCACATTTATTAACATGTTACTGTGTTAGAATGTCTGATGGTGGTCATGTTTGCCATCAATTAGATATAAGTAATTCATGCGCGCACACACACACTTATATATATATATATATATATATATATAAGTGTGTGTGTGTGGAGGTTCAAATGAGAATCTCTGTGATTTACGAGAATATGATAACAATCCAACAACCTCAAACTTTTTTAATTAATAAATTAACTTATATCTATACTATCTTATAAAGCAAATTTAACAAAAGTCTTAAAGTCTTAAAATATTAAATAACCAAGATACCCTTTATATCACTTTTTCACCCCCTCATCTCCTCACATACACTCACCCCTCACTTACAATCACCTTCTTACAACCCATTTTTTAAAATTATAATTTTAAATTTACACTTTATACCCYTATAATTAGTTAATTAATTTACTTTACGTTCTTTACTTTTAAATGTTTCAGTTTAAACTTTTATCAAATTAATATACATAATCGTATATCAATTAAAACATGTTTAAAAAATATATTTTTATTTTAACAAGTTACACCATTATAATCGTCTCGTTAATACCTTCGAAATGAATCCAATATTGAATAGTTTTTTACTTAATTATATTATTATATGTTATATATACTGTGAAAAAATATTTTTAATACTAGAAGCGTACTCGCGCAATGCAGCGAGATACATCGTGTTTTTAATATTTCATTTTATTCTTTATCTCAGTCGATGTTATAATATGGCTTTACGTGATTTTGAGAAAGCGATGATGTTTTTATTTTTGAATAAAATATATGTTTGACGATATCATAAAAATTTGAYAAAAATATATCGATATTAGTATTAAATTAACTATTTGAAATTCCTCATTTTTTTGTGTAATTTTTTAATCCAATTTTCTTATAATTTAATTTATGTACAATAACGAGGTAATTTATATT
>NC_037529.1:4547834-4549794 GCF_001531365.2 Cynara cardunculus var. scolymus
ATATATATATATATTTTGGGGTTAGGCTGTCCAAATTGCACTCTATAATAAGTTCTGAATTAATATGTTCTTGGGTTTTTTTGAAATATATATATATACATGTATTAATTCAACCTTAATCTGAATTTTTAGACAAGAAAGAGGGTAAGCAGTTGAAATTTCATTCTAAAATCAATCGTTTTTGGTCTTTTCATTGCTTATGATCTGTCAAATTTGTAGTTTTTTTTATTGATTTTGAGTGTTTATCTTAAAACTCAAGTTTCTTGGTTTTTTGCTCTTGGTGTAAATCGAATACATTTGTGGAGTCTTTTAAATATGTTGGATTTTAAACTGTCATACAATTTTTTTCATCGATAGTCTGTAATTGGAACCATAACTCTTATTTATTCAAATTGTATTAATATGTAAAGACCAAGTGTAACATATATCATCGTTAAATCTTATCTTATAAAACCAATGAAACTTCATAATCGTTAAAATTTATGGCTCCCACCGCATTGCACGGGTACACAACTAGTTAAATATAAATAAATTAATAAGGACGGTAATGTAATTAAGTAATTTTTATTTTATTTTAATTAATTATAATTATCCCTTTTTTCTGGATTGATCACGTTCGTTTTCACTCTCTTCTCTTCTCTTGTGATAATTGTGTGATTGTGTAATCATAACCTATCGAAACCATGATTAATCGAGTGTAACCATAACCTACCGAAACCATGAGTAATCGTTGTGATAAATGTGTGATTGTCTAACCCTAACCGATTGAAACCATTATCAAATTGAGTGCGCAAGTGATGCTATAACAACGATATCATATGATTATTACACTCATATCACACCAAATCGTTTGGTGGATTTCGCCCGTAATCGTTGTGATAAATGTGTGATTGTATAATTCTAACCTATCGAAACTATGAGTAGTCGTTGTGATAAATGTGTAATTGTCTAACCCTAACCGATTGAAACCATGATCAAATCGAGTGCGTTGTTATAATAGTGATATCACATGATTATCACACCCATATCACACCAAATCGGTAGTTGATTTCTTAAGTTAACCCTAGCCGAGTGGAATTCTTGTGATAATCGTGTAATAATCACATGATTATCACACCCATATCAAACCCAAATCACACCAAATTGTGTTGAAATAAACGATAACCATAATAGCCCATTATGTTATCCAGATTATTGGGTTTAATGTGATCGTGTTTTTAAAAATTTATCACTTTGAATTCCAATATTACCATTTCGCCTCTCAATTTTTTTTGAATTGTTTTAATTTCATTTTTTATTTAAAAATATTTTAATTTTTATTGTTATCACAATACGAGGTTAATGCGTTGTTATTGCATTTTCATAAATCACAGAGGTTCTCGTTTGAGTCATTCCCTATATATATATATATGAACGATCAAATGAAAACCGCCCCCATTTATGTAAATTATATAAACCAATCTCATCAATCTATTTTCTTGATCAATGGTCAAGATTAGTTTAATTTATTTTAGGAAATTAAAAAAATATATATTAAATTTTTTATTTTATAATAGCGAGAAGGGCAAAATGGTAAACTCAACCACATTTTCATCATGCACCCTATTCATCGTTCATCTTATTATGGTAAACTCCTAACTCTATTCATCATGCACACTGTTTCACTTGTCCAATGAGATTGTTCGCGCACCCATATCATCATGTACCCGTTTCATGTTGTACCCATTTCATCATGCATCCATTTCATAATCATTTTCACTTACTTCATGCACCAATTTCACCATGTATAAAACTGGTTTCATCATGCACCCATCTCATAATCATTTTTCACTTACTCCATGCACCAATCTCAACATGTATGAAAACGGTTTCATGAATTTTTTTTTCTATTACTGATTTCATGGATTTATTAATCTAATAGCTTACGATTTTCATGAATCTTAGCAATAATAAACCGAGA
>NC_037529.1:4550727-4552511 GCF_001531365.2 Cynara cardunculus var. scolymus
TATATATATATATATATATGTGTGTGTGTGTGTGTGTGTGTGTGTGTGTATGGGGGGTTAGGTTCACGTAAAATCAATCTATTTTCGTGAGATAATTTTTTTATATTTGAAATTTCATAGCAAAACGCTGTGAATATACCTTCATTAAAAATCATTTTTTATAAATGAAATACTATACATTAATGCATATTACTTAAAATTTAAAATTACAAGTAAATTGTATTTAAGTAGAACTTAAAATTTTATTACATGTTGTCCATTTAAAAACATATGATATCATCATTTTATGTGTATTTAAGGATATTTTAAACACTTTCCTTTTTTCCTACAAATATAGTGGGTGGCAGCCATATCTTCTTGTGACTTGGGTGCCGTTTTTGAGGTCTCCAATCCATGGGTTCAAAACAAGAAGCGAAGCCACATGTGGTATGCGTACCAATCCCAGCACAAGGCCACATCAACCCTATGCTCAAACTTGCCAAAATCCTCCATTCCAAAGGCTTCCTCGTTACTTTCGTCAACACTGAATTCAACCACCAACGCCTCCTCAACGCTCGTGGCTCTTCTGCCCTCGATGGCCTCCCTTCCTTCCGTTTCGAGACCATTCCGGACGGCATGCCGCCACCGGAGAACCCAGATGCCACCCAAAATGTCTACTCGATATGCAAGTCCACACAAGAAACTTGTTTGGAGCCGTTTAAGAGGCTTATCGCCAAACTGAATGGTTCCTTTTCGCCCGTGACTTGTATAGTGTCGGACTTGCTTATGGGGTTCACTCTTGATGCTGCCAAAGAACTTGACATCCCGGAGTTTGTGTTTTGGACGGGTGGGGCTGGTTCTCTCGTATGCTATGATCAATATCCCAATCTTGTGGAGAAGGGTTTCATGCCTCTAAAAGGTAATTTAAATTTTCTTTTTCTAATATCATGTGAAATAAACCCATACTTTAACGTTATTTCTATAAACTGCACAAACTCATTCAACCAATCATAATTTTTCATTTTGTTTGTAATTATGAGAGGTTAATTAATCATTTTTATTGTGAAAGATGTTAAACATGGATATTATCATCTTCATTATACTAATTTTAGAAAAATACATGAAACAATTTCATAAGCATTATATGAAACAACTTTGTCAAAAAAAATATTATATGAAATAATTTCATAATCAATTATATTTATTTTTCATATTTTTGACTTCGTGATTTTTGACCATATGCCAAAAATAGACCCAACCTTGATGTACATATTCTGTATTTGTGGTTTAAATGCTCATGCTTACTGAATATCGACATATTGATGCAATTCATATTGAGCAGTTGATAAATAAATCATGTTTACAAAAATTAGTTGATGAACGTATAAAATAATGAAAAAGAGTATATTAAAAAATTAGTCAATTAAAATATTTTTTAATATTATTGTTAAAAATATATAATAATATAATATGTTAATTAATACTAACTAGATAGTATAGTATATATATATATATATATATATAATATTGATTAAAAGAATTTCAAATTGATTATCTTTTACATATACTAGAAGAGTATTCGTGTAATGCACCGAGACACATCTCGATTGTAATGTTTTATTTTATTCTTTGTTTTTTGTCGATGTTATAATACGATTTTATATGTTTTTAAGAAAACAATAATGATTTTATTTGTGAATAAAATATAAATTTGAAGATATATCATAAAATTTTGAAAAAAAAATATAAATATTAATATCAAATCAACTATTTAAAAGTTATCATTTTTATGTAATTTCTTTAAT
>NC_037529.1:4556483-4566059 GCF_001531365.2 Cynara cardunculus var. scolymus
GATAAGTTTGAATTAAATGTATTAGTATTAGTAATGACTAATTCTTATTAATAAATTAATTTTTATTAATATTTATTTATAATTAATAATAATAAATAACAATTAACAATAATGAAGGTTATAATTGAAAAAAGTGACAAAAACTACTCCAGCTAGTACAATAAGTTAGGTTATAAGCTTGGGCATGACATAGTCATGAACCCGAATTCGAGCCCTGGGAGGGGAGTGTTGGCGACATTTAAGTGTGGCCATGTTTAGCCTCCAAATTTGCCGGGGATTAGTCGGCCTTTGACCCGGACACCCCTACAAAAAAAAAAAAAAAGTTAGGCTATAAGCTATCTTATATTCATCCGAACGAGTAGTCAAAAAATAAGATAGCTTATGTTTGCCAAACAATTCCTATATATAACATTGTTAATTGAAATATGACAGAGTTTATGCAATTACAGTTTTGATGCAAATTTAGTGTTAACTTTATCTTCTTTTTCAACTTACAGATCCAACTTATGTAACAAATGGATATTTGGATACGGTTGTAGATTGTATACCAAATATGGATGGTATACGTTTAAGAGATATTCCACCGTTTATTAGAACCGTCAACCCTGGTGATGAATTCATGGTGGAATTTACAAATTCACAAGTGCAGAAAGCCAAAACCGCTTCTGGTATTATTTTCAACTCGTTCCATGAGCTAGAAAACGACATTTTGAGCACACTTGCTTCAACGTTTCCTCCTTGCTATGGAGTTGGTCCTTTGCATTTACTCGAAAATAAAATTGACGATAAATCTCTGGCATCAATCGGATCAAACCTTTGGAAAGAAGAAGCAGAATGTTTAACATGGCTGGACTCAAAACCGCCATCTTCAGTTATTTACGTGAATTTTGGTAGCATTGCGGTCATGACAAGCCAACAACTGGTTGAGTTTAGTTGGGGGCTTGCGAATAGTAATCATCCATTCTTGTGGATAATGCGACCAGGGATGGTGAGTGGCGAGTCAACTCAGCTTCCACCAGAGTTCTTGAAAGAAACTAGTGGTAGAGGGATGTTGGTTGGGTGGTGCCCTCAAGAACAAGTTCTAAATCATCAATCAATAAGAGGGTTTCTAACACACTGTGGATGGAATTCTACTATTGAAAGTATTTCCAGTGGAGTGCCGATGATTTGTTGGCCATTTTTCTCGGACCAATTGACAAATTGTTGGTTGAGTTGCCGTAAATGGGGGGTTGCCATGGAGATCGAGAATGATGTGAAAAGGGATGAAGTTGAGAAGTTAGTGATCGAGTTGATGAGTAACGACAAGGGGAAAGAGATGAGGAAGAACGCCGTTGATTGGAAGAACAAGGCTAATGAGGCATGCACTTTTCCCTCTGGTTCTTCGGTGGTTAATTTGGAGAAAATGATCCATCAACTGCAAGTCGGCAAATACTAAATTGTCAGAGTTACCGTCATATTTCAAAAAAAAAAAAGGTCAGCAAATACTTCTAGTTGATTCATGATCCATTTGAGAYGGTGTTGGGAGAATTGTAAACTGTGCGTATCTTAGTCAACGTACATGCATCATGAGATATGAAAGTTAGCAGTTTGTCAAACTCTTCAGTGTACGCCTGTATCTTACCATCTTGTAGATGAACTTCCATCTTCATGGTTATATTTATAAAACAAATTGTCTGATTGGTTTGCTCCGCAAACATACAAAGTGAACCGTTGTTCGGTTGACCCCCCTCCGATCATCTTTATCAATTGATAATTAACAATGACCCCCTTATATGTAAATTGATTCACATATAAGTTATAATTAGAATTAAATTTTGAATCTWTATTATGATTCACATGTGAATGGATTCATGTCTTCACATATGAATCCTAAACTAAATCATAATCTCATTAAATTAAAAGGAATTTGTGTTAAAATACACATCTAAATCCTCGTCGTTTATAAATAGGAAGGAAACTTCTCAGTGAAGGAGGCAGTAGGAATGAAGGAGGCGGAAATCTACTGCTTCTAGAAAGGTTGCTTATCCTTCACTTTTTAGAGCGTATTGTTGTTCAATAAAAAAAAGGTTACGGTTGCAGAAACCAAAGAAAATCAGGAACCATCGGTTACCTTTTGAATCAAAGTAGCAACGAGATCATACTCATGTACATTATTAGAAAAATATAAAAATGTAGTTACAATTTTTTAACATGTTCAAATGATTAAAAGTAATTTAGGAATTAAACAATACATATACTTTAACTGTTACATAAAAATAAAGTAAATAAAATTTTAAATTTAAATACTTTTTTTTTTTTTTTTTATTAATCTGGATATCCAACACGTGATGTGAGCCGACTAATCCCAGGGCAAYCACCTGCTTTGCAGATAGCCCGAAGTCACCGTATTTGAACCTCTGTGGCCACAATATATTTTTATTCCTCCTTGTATTTGAACCTGAGACCTCCTGGTACTTTTGACATTTGGAGCCAAGTTCAAACCAATCAGGCACCACCCTTGTGGTTATTTAAATACTCTTTAGTTTTAGAGTAAACTACAAATTTTGTCCCTTTGGTTTGTGAAAAACTTCTAAAGATCGTTAAGAAATCTTGTTAAATGAAAAAATTCTCGTTCTTTATTGATTTTTTAGTCTTTTACCATCCTAACAAAAACCACATAAACAAAAATCATTAAATCGATTTTGATTAGATAAAGTCACAAAAACCTCCTTCATTTAATGAAATCTTTAGCGGTCGTTAGAGAGAGAGAGAGATCAAATCCAGACATTTTTTTGTAAATCACAATGATCATCTTATAATTTCGATATTGAAAGAACGAAAAGTGTTACTTTTGACGAACCATAGGAACTAAACTTAGGGGATGTTTGGTCCACATAATTGAATTTGATGGAATTGGAATCCATCAAAAGAATATGAATTTGAAGAAATTGGAATGAATTTTGAAATAAAACAGTCATTTTCAAAATTTGGAGTCATTTCTTCCCCCATATTTCAAAAATGTCATTATGTCCGCAGATTGAGGAGATGTCAGTTGTGGACCTGATGACATTTTTAAAATGTGAGAAGATAACTGCTTAAAAGATGAATCCAAAGTCTGAAAATGACGATTTCTATTGATTTTCTCTTGGAATAATATTTTCATCGTTAAAACATGCATAAATTGAAGCAAAGATGACGGTTGAAGTCTTGAAAATGCCATTACGACCATCCTGGCGTAACTTGTTTGAAACGATGTAACAGATGATTAAAAAACTTATAAAACATCGACGTAATTTTCAAAATTTTAACATCTTTATACTGATTTCATAACAGTTTTCAATTTTTTGGATGATTATATAACCATTTTTGGAATTAAGGGGAAATTAGAAATTAATTAAAAATAGAATTGGCATTTATTTATACTATATTATAAAGCATTTGACAAAAACTTTTAAAAAACTATTTATTATGTATGAATTATTGTGTATTAACGCATGTTACTTAAAATTTAAAATTACAAGTAATTGTACGTAAATACAACTTATTAAAGTTTCATTTTTGAATTCGTATAACTAACTGCAGATAAATATAATCAAATACATGATAAACTTCTCATTTTAAATATAAAAAATCTAAAATATAATTAGAATAATTATTGATTCTAACATAATCATTATCTTTATAAAATTTATTGTTAAGTTAAAAACAAATTACTTTCACTGAATCGTAAAAACATTATCTTTTTCAAAACCACATAAACCGTATTATATCAATATAGATATAAAGTAAAAATGAAACATTATCTTTTTCAAAACCACATAAACCGTATTATATTGTACGAGTACCATTCTAGTTATATATATATATAGATATCCAACGGCTACACAAATTCCCGCCTTCTCTTTCATCCATTTTATTTCATTCCTTCTCTCTCCGGCCACCACCATGACCAAGATCGACGTCCTCCGTCGACTATTCCTTCCTTGTTTCACCGCCACCGCCACCGCCACCATTTCCCACCACCCAACAACCACCAAGAAACGTCTCAGCACCTCCCTCAGAGACGACATCAGAACCCAAGTTTCAGATCAACAACAACAAGATCATGATGACTCAGACTCATCATCGCCATTAGTAGTCTCCTCCTACAACCCAAACGCACCACCACGATCCTCCAAAACAATGGTCATCGGCACCATCTTCGGCCACCGCCGCGGCCACGTCTGGTTCGCCGTCCAGCATGACCGTCTCAATACCAGACCTTACCTTCTCCTCGAGCTATCCATCCCAACCCAATCACTCGTTCAAGAAATGCGGTTCGGACTCGTCCGGTTATCCCTCGAATGCCACAGCTCTCCGGAATCTGATCTTGGACCAATCTCTCTTCGTTCAATCCCCATCTGGACCATGTTCTGTAACGGCCGTAAAGTTGGGTTCGCCGTCCGGAAAAGAACCACCGAACCCATCCGTCTGATGCTGAAATCGTTACAATCGACGACGGTGGGTGCCGGCGTTATTCCATCTTCAGGGTTTGACTCCGGCGGCAACAACGGCGCCGAGCTGATATACATGAGGGCTAGCTACGAATGTATTGTGGGTGGACCAGATTCGGAATCTTTTCACCTGATCAACCCAGATGGGTGCCTAGGTCAAGAACTAAGCATCTTCTTGATGAGGTCTCGATGACCAGTTTTTACTTCAAGATTTCCAAAAAATGGCGTCTCAAAAATGATAAATTATTTTTTCAGTAACATTTTTGTGTTTTTTTGGGTTCTGGGGTACTCGAGAATAGTCAAGAAAATCTCCAGTGGCATTGTAGGAGTTAAACGTGTGATTTCTGAAAAAAAATCATGTAAATACTCAAATTTTATTGACAGTTGAACTAACCTCAAAAGTAAATTACGAGTTTCATTGATGTGGTTAGGTGTTTTTAAGGGTTCTTGTCCCTTTTTGAAAGTTTAACGGAACATGTCTTTGTAGTTGTGTTTTTAACAAATTATATGCGCGTAGTTGCATTTTTTTAATGAATTGGATTCTTGTCGTTGCAATTTTTTATTGAGTTCGGTTCTTAAACAACCTGGGTGTATGTGGTTGCATTAATGACCTACCTCGTCAAAAATATAAATGCAGCCACAGATACACGATCTGTTGAATTAAAAAAAATATGAATTGCTAAAAACATATAACCACATGGATGAAACATGTAATTTGCTCTTTTATTTATAATAAACTTATTTCTGACTGATTAGTTTTCTTACGGATTTGGTCTACGTCAATAATGTTGCCCATCTTTTTTCTTGAAAGTATGTAATATTTATATACGACAAATGAAATTCATACACATACATTTGGTAATTGTGGAACCCTTGACAATTAGGAAAGTTAGGTCACTGGATATCGTTAGGCCAAAAATCTTTAGGTTATATAAAAATGTCGTCCAACTTTTCTCCTTTAAGGGGTTGTTTGTTTACCTCTTAATAGTTCCATTAAGAAGCAAACTCTGAATCGTTAAGAGGTGGATCTTGTTTGTCCTCTAAAGGAATAGGTGGACATTTTTCTCATAGTGATCAAATTCAATAGAGTTGGTAGTATCACATCAGATCCCACCCTCGAAAGAGGGTGTGAATGGTCCCTTGAAGTCTCACCGTTCTTGTTTCATGTCTTACCCACTAAAGACGAGAGATGTGAGGATCATGCCAAGATGATTGAGGCACCATGACAACAAAATGGTCCTCTAGAAAGTTTAAGACACATTATTCGGTTGTTGCACAAGCTGTTAAAGTTGCTAGCAACTTTCTGATGATACCAATACTTATCTAAGATGCAGATAACCTTTGCGTTTAACAAAATCAGCAATCAATAAACTAAATATCAAAAGATAAAAAGTACATGTCTGGGAAATGACGAATGGGAAAAACCATACTATAATGAAATTTATATAATGGTAATAAGAACCTTTCCGGTTCGATATAAAGATGAGACATATTTCCAATCCTACTTATGTGACGACATGGAAGATCTTAACTGATCTATAACTCTCATGAATGGTACCACATTGGCGATATGCTATATGTATTGAACGATCTGTATGGAATCCTTTGGTCTAGCAGTATCGTAGTCGTTAATCTTTTAAGAGGTTAAGGTTCAAACCTCATAAAAAATGAGAATGATGTGTGAATTTATTTATACCGAGATTTATAAATATTTTTAAGAATGTGTGAAAAGTTGTTTATGGAATGATGTTGGGATAGCTTTTGAAAAGACAGAGATTAGATTCTTGAGGTTTGGGAAATATGTATATGTATATGTATATGTATATGTATATGTATATGTATATGTATATGTATATGTATATGTGTGTGTGATGAGGGGGGACACATTTGGTCAAAGATTCTAATTCCCTCTTCACTTTTTAAAGTCAAGTCTCTTGTTTTCCCTTTTCAGATTTTCTCCTCATTATCACCTTTTTTTTGTTCTTTTCTCCATCTCAGTATATAAAAACAAAATGTAATGAAAAATTAATGATTTTTTATTTTAGATAACGTAATTTTAAAACTTTTATTTTGATAACTAAGATATAAAGTTTTAAAATATTTAAGTATTCGGGTAACCGGTTGAAACATTAACCGGTTACCATTTTGATGTGACGAGTGGTTTGACTTACCTTTTGAATTTAAAATTGAATAAAGTTTTATACCAAATTGGATAGCACATCATTCGCTATATTAATATGATAACTGGTTAATGTTTTAACCTATTATTTAGATACTTAAATGTTTAAAACTTTATATCTTATGTATCAAAATGTAAGTAGTTATATTTTGAATTTAAAATTAAGAGAATATATAATATACCTTTTGAAGATACTCTGCTAGTCTCATATACTAAAAAGACAAAATTCTAAAAGATTTATTGTATTTTTATATTTTAAATGATTAAATATTTAAAAAAATTAAACAAATAAATTATAAAATTTACTGAAATCAAAAAATTTAATTTGTGAAATTTACTGAAACCGAAAAACTCAACGAATTCTCATATTTTAAACAATTAAGTTCATCAATACACTTATAAAACGAAAGAAATATATGATGTTTTTTACATACAACAACAAATCGATAACAAAATACAACGAATCAGTAGAACAAAAAAACCATTTCTGTTAACCATTTTTATTTTTAGATTCACATTATATAACAGATGTTTGTATGATCACGTGATTGTCATTTGAATCTGAAAAACAGTATCGTTTCCTCTTATGGTATTTGAATAAGAAAAATAAGTAAATAATGAATAATGAAATATCTGGTAGTATATAATCATTCCTTTTTTATTGGTGTACTGTACCTTATTTACTCATATACTGATACAGACGTTAATGAAATAATATATTTCTTTCGTTTTAAAAATGAAAGATTTTATGTTGAAAAATGTCTACAGATTTAACCGTTCAAAATACAGAAGTTTGTTGTAAGGTCGATCACTTTGATCAGCCAAAAAAATGTCCTGGTCACATTGATGTCTTTGAAGACGGTTCTATGTAAGATCGATTGAGATTGCCCATTTGCAACTTTTTACCCAAATATGGCTGTTTGTTTACCTCATAATAGTTCAATTAAAAGACAATATATGAATCGTTAAGAGGTGAATTCTGTTTGGCAAAAAAAAAGTCTGCTTCTTAATGGTTCTAAAACCCTCTGAATGATTTTGTATCATGAGTCTCCCTTAACAATTAAGAGCCCCAATTTCATTATAAACAATTATCAAACAATCATATTTTATTTTGCAATATATCATGAGAGCATCTTAATCATTCTAACCACATAATCATTTTGCACCAAACCATTGAGCAACCGTTAAACATCCCATAATTAAAAACAATTCTCATTTAAATCAGTTAATCATGTTAAAAAGAGTAATTAATAACAAAATTACTCATCCACCCTTTTCCCTCTAAACCAACAACAAAATATATTTTCCAACTAAAAAACAAAAAGTATTACCAAAAAAATATTAATTAATTAAGCCTGGCTTTGGCTAGCTTTCAAGAAACCATCTTTGGAAATCTTGAATCAGGAAATGGTCACCGAGACCTCATCAAGAAGATGCTGAGTTCTTGACCCAAACACCCATCTGGGTTGATCAGGTGAAAAGATTCCGAGTCTGGTCCACCCACAATGCATTCATAGCTAGCCCTCATGTATATCAGTTCGCCACACTTGTCGGCATCGGAGTCAAACCCGAAAGATGGAATAACGCCGGCACCCACCGTCGTCGACTGTATCGATTTCAGCATCAGACGGATGGGTTCGGTGGCCTTTTTCCGGACGGCAAACCCAACTTTCCGGCCGTTAGAGAACATAGTCCAGAGGGGGATTGAACGAAGTGGGATTGATCCAAGATCAGATTCCGGCGAGCTGTGGCATTCGAGGGCTAACCGGACGAGTCCGAACCGCATTTCTTGGACGAGTGATTGGGTTGGGATGGATAGTTCGAGGAGGAGGTAAGGTCTGGTTTTGAGACGGTCATGTTGGACGGCGAACCAGACGTGGCCGCGGCGGTGGCCGAAGATGGTTCCGATGACCATTGTTTTGGAGGATCGTGGTGGTGCGATTGGGTTGTAGGAGGAGAGAACGAAGGGGGATGATGAATCTGAGTCGTCGTCGTGATCTTGTTGGTGATCTGAAAGTGTGTGTTTTTCATGTGTTTGTGTTGATGGGTTGATGATGTCATCGCGGAGGGAGGTGCTGAGGCGTTTCTTGGTGGTGGGGTTGGTGGTACGGTGGTCGGAGATGGTGGCGGTAGGGGTGAAACAAGGGAGGAATACTCGACGGAGGGCGTCGATTTTGGTCATGGTGGTGGAGTTGAAGAGAGAAGGAATGTTTGGGGATGGATGCCACCAGAACAATTAAGATCGATAGTTTGCAGGGGAGTATTTATATCCAACCTCCGTCACCGGAATAAATGTAAACAGATCACACTTTTACTGTGATTTTGAATTTGGAAAGAAAAAAGAATATAATTTTTTGTTTTTAAAAAATCATTTTTATTGATATTCCTTTAAAAAAATATATTCTTTAGTAAATCTTCGATCTAAACACTAAAAATATTTTTAACCACAAGGGTGATGATTGATTGGTTTAAACTTGACTCCAAAGATTAAAAGTATCAGGAGGTTTGAGGTTCAAATCCAAGGAGGAATAAAAATCTCCTTGTGGCCGCGGAGGTTCAACTGCAGTGACTCTGGGCTATATGCAAAGCAGGTGGTCGTCCTGGGATTAGTCGGCTAGCATAGCGGGTTGGATATCCAGGTTAATAAAAAAAAATATAACTAGAAGAGTATTTGCGCAATACAGCGATACATATATCGATTTTAATGTTTTATTTTATTATTTGTCTATGTCGATGTTATAATACGATTGTATGTGTTTTTAAGAAAGTAATAATGATTTTATTTTTTAATAAAATAAAATGTTGGAAAAAAAATATAAATGTTGATATTAAATTAACTATTTAAAATTTCTCATTTTTTTATTATAATTTAAGTTTAATAACGAAATAATTTATTTTTGGTTTAATAATACAACATTTTATAAA
>NC_037529.1:4566359-4586891 GCF_001531365.2 Cynara cardunculus var. scolymus
ATATATATATATATATATAATTATAAAATTGAATAAAATATTAATATATTTTCTTAGAGTTCTACTTTATTGACTTCTAAATACAGAGATCAGCATTTTAAAGCTCTATTGTTTTAGTGTTGAATTGAAGATGGTCTTAAAAATAAAAAGGTGAGATGTTTGTAACTTTAATAACTTTTCATGGGTTTTAATCTCACTTTCCATTTCCTTTTCCTTCTGTATTTTTACGTTCCTATACTTTCTCTTGCTTTCCTTTCCTTCATAAAAAAGATTTCGAGAATACAATAAATACATATTTGTGATAAGTTTTCTCCATCTTATAATTAATACTATAAATGGGAAAATAAACATTTACTTTTTTAAAATAAATACGTATTTTATGACAACTAAAATAATAATGTAGACACTTATTTAGTACGAAGTGTATGTCACGTTTTTTTCTTTCCCTAATCTAAAATATTTAAATTTGAATGTATCTACTCATTGGCTAGATAAGATATACGTCATTAAATATACATTCAATTAGGATGGATTTTGGTACGCAAATAAGGTTGAATGAACAATAATGATCATAGACTATTGAAAGTGTTGTAGGTTTAAGGGTTTGAATTTGACATGCGTAATTTATTTGTTTATTAATCATGTCTCATCTTTTTTGTTTCTGTTCTATCTATTTTGATGGGATAAAAAAATAGCAAATTACATGAAAAAGTAACGTACTTTAACTTGATTATTATTTCGGGTAACGTACTTTCAAAACTTTCATTTTGTTACTGATATGTAAAGTTTTAAGCATTTAAGTACCCGAGTAACAGGTTGAAGTATTAACCGGTTACTATGTTGATGTGGCGAATAATGTGGTATCCGGTTAATGCTTCAACAAATAATAATGAGTTGGATACCACAATACTCGTCACGTCAACATGGTAACCGGTTAATGCTTCAACCGGTTACCCGAGTACTTAAATGGAAGTTTTGAAAATACGTTACCCAAATTTTAAATCAAGTTAAAGTACGTTAATTTTTTATACAATTTGTCCTAAAAAAATGCGTTTTTTGTTCAAGACACTCTTTGTCATCTCCTAAATTTTGTGTAGGTACCAAATACTCTCTTAATATGATAGTCGTATCGAATAACTTCCACTTATGACAGATATAAATACTGTCGTCGTTCTTGATGCTGTTTTTTTTTTCAAAAAACATAAAATTGTTTGTAAGAATGGAAAATATGACGGATCAAGCGATGTAAGAATAACATGAACAATACATCTAATAAATAAGAAGTTTGATATGCAGATCTATGCCGTAACTACCTCTCAAATGAACATTTGAGTAACAATTTAGAGTATTTCCAACAACTATATTGTTATTTTAAAAAAATAAAATTTAAAATTTAAAATCTCTATAAAATTACAGTTAACTTCAACAACTACTTTAGTTTAACAAATCTGACATTATTTATATTATTTAAAATATTTTATACAGTTTAACAAAATGTTATTTATACTTCTAAACATTTGTATTTAATAACTCTTATTGTTAAAAAAATTAAAATATTATTTTTATATTTCTTTAAATTTGTTATATTTTGAGCTATTATTTTATTTTATTGGGGATAATTTAGGTAAAAGACAAAATTATTATAATATTTAAAAAAAATAAAAAAAGGGTAGAGATGGTGTCAGAAATATGTTGGGGTAAAAAGCAATGGTGGTACTTTGAACAACTATCAATGTCATCAAAGGCTTTTGGGATTCATGATTCCCTCCTGCCTTACCTATCACTGCCTCCCCAACACCTAGTTTTACATTACTCAAATATTAGTTTTGGAGATGACTCCAAAATCAGGTTAAATCATGTATTAAAAATATAAAAAGTAGATACAGTTTTAACAATGTATAAAGATGCAATTAGTTTATTTCTGTTGTTAAATCCACTTCAACCTAGAGATGGTTAAAAATCGGTCTCGGATCCTAAATACTATTTCCTAAACCGGTACTGGTTTAGGTCCTGACCAAAAACTCAAGGCCTGATTTAGGTTATTCATAATCGGTTATGAGAACCGGTCTTGGTCCGGGGTCCAAACCGGTCCCGATCATTTTTCTTCCAAAACTCAATTTTGAACGTAAGAAAAATAATCTTATTGAAAATTCACTTAATTTTTTTTTAATTGAGYCGTTCAAATATACTTTAAAAATATTTTTCTAAATTTTTTTATACAAAAATGTTATAAATGGTTTTATAGTTATTATTTTTGAGATTTAGTAGTGGAACGCTTACAAAAACTTGAAAAAGATTAAAACAAAAAACTTGAAAATCTTGTAAAAATATTGAAAAATTTGATATATAATTTCTAAAAACTTAACTTTAAGAAAAAAAAAGGATCTATGTATAACCGGTCCTGGGACGGGTGGAGCTAGGAAATTTTCTAAAAATCATAACTGGTTAACAATTACATTTAACTTCAATAGATTTTTTTTCTATAAATATTTCAACATATGTTATATTATTAAATATGTTATAAATGTATCACCCTAATACATATTTTAAAAGTTATATAAAATAATAATAATTCAATAATTTCATTGGTCCATTTTTTAAAATAAAAAAATGAATTCTCTTTCCACATTTAATATTTTATGAATTCTTTAAATGGATATCTATATTTCAGATAACAACCTACAGAATAAAAGCTCCGTTTTCTCTATTTGAAATAATTAATTGGAGATATCATAAAAAACATAGAAAAATAAACCGATATTAAATGAACCTTTGCAAAACTTGCTTTTTTAGACTCTAAATTAAAGTTGTGAAAACAAAAATTGATTTCCTTAACTGTTGAAATTCATGAAAATTATTTGTGAAATTTATGAAAATGTTGACGAGTCAACCCAATATGACTCGACCTATGTTGACCCAAACTTATTTTGACTCAATATTCAACCCGTCTGACGGGTCTTATTATCTATACTATATTATAAAGCTTTTGCCAAAAGTTCTTAAAACCACTTTTATGAATAAAATACTATTATCTAATGTATATTACTTAAAGTTCAAGACTACATGTAAATTGTATATAAGTATAATTTACAAAAGCTCTATTTTTCAATTCGTGTAACTAACTGTAGATAAAACATAATTAAATACAAGATAAATATCTCATTTTAAATATAAAAATTCTAAAATATAATCAGGATAATCATTGACTTTTAACAACATACTTAATTATTATCTTTGTATAGAAATATATTATCAAATCAAAAATAAATTACTTCATTATCAAACATAAATTAAATTATAATAAAAAATTAAATTAAAAAATATATACATAAAACTAGAAATTTTAAATAGTTAATTTGATACTAATATCGATGTATTTTTTTTTTTCAAATTTATACTTTATTCAAAAATAAAAACATTATTGTTTTCTCAAAATTATATAAAACCGTATTATATCGACAAAAACAAAAAATAAAACAAAAATATTAAAACCAAAATGTATTTTGCTGCATTGTGCAAATATCATTCTAGTATATAATAAAAAACTCATATCCTACTTTTCATATATAATTTCACATTTATTATAATATATTCTGTTTGTAGCATATTCTCTTTCTCTTTCTAGTTTATTGTGATCTCACATTTTTGCGGTATTTCAAACACTGTGTTTAACGTTTTGTTTGAACTCGTTGCCTATTTTTAACTGACTCGATCGATCCTACTTTCAGTTAATCAGAATAACAATTACGTTCCATTAATTGCCTTTTCTAAATTCTCAAACCACATGATATCGATCGTCAAAAATTTCAAGCTAAAACGTTACACGATTATCGTTTCGTCTTTAAAATCGTAACCGGTTCGGGTTTTGTTGAAGACATTTAGGATCAATGTTTGGGCTTCAACGGGCTGGAACTTTTGGGCCACAGTTTTGCGGTTGGGGCCGGGCCGGGTTGAGATCCAGTGATTACAAATTTTAAATGAAGATATTAGGGTTTTTCAGGGGTTTCTCTTGCTTTATGATCAAATCGTATAAATCCTCTGCCAATCTATATTCCAAATTCCAAGTGTTTAACGATTTTCATCGCACAAATTGTTGTGGATGGAAGCTCAAGTGGGGGTATCTAGTCATGGAGGAGTTGTGGATGGCAGTACCGCGGTGAAGTTTTTGCAAAAGCAGCAGGTGGTGGCGCCGGCTACGGCATCGGCTTCGTCGCCACGTCATCATCAACAGTCTGCGGAGATAGGCACGGTACCGCAGCTTCTGGCGGGAGGTATTGCGGGTGCTTTTAGCAAAACATGTACGGCTCCGCTCGCACGCCTCACGATTCTCTTTCAGGTAATTCGATCACTTGATAATTGTATTTTATTATGAATATTTGATTTATATTTGTTGGATGAAACTGTGTCTGGAAATTGGATGAATCTGCAACCGGGACCCCGGATTGGGGTTTTATAGGTGTATAAGTCTAGTTTTTATATTCAGGAAATGGAAAAGATCAAAAGGGTTTAAGGCATCCATGGATTCTTTTCTGTTCATTAGTTCTTTTGCGCATCCGTCTTCCAAGCCATGGTCTTTGAATTTCTATCTTCTGCTGTAGAATTTTGAATGCTGAGTTCATCCACAGAATGGAATCGTTTCAGACCTATTATCTATCACGCTAAACCACAAATCTAACATTCCCTACAAAGTGTTGGATTCATTTTTTTAAAGTTATGCGGATATTTAAGATTGCATATGAACTGGGTATGTTGTAAAATGTGATGTATCTTGCATGAAACTTGATGAACATACCATTTTAACAGATCTCATTCAATCAACAAGCGATACCGAGGATCATAAGAAGGAATATTTGAGAAACTGTGTGTAGTTTCATGAGTTTCTCTTAGATGCATAGAAAATTGCATATTACAAAAATCTTCTTTAGAAAGTTGATTAATTTGATTATAATAGGGGTAAAGGAAAGGTTGTTTAGATCTTCTAGTTTCTGTTTGGAGGTAGTAACGTTTACTTTAGTAATACAATATGGAGCTTCATAGCTACCATTGTATATTTCTCTTTAGAATCAAACAAAGGTACGTTGTTCTTTCTCTCCTGCTTTGTGTTTCATTTTTCTTCACCATGTTCTTCCTAATGAGAGCAATTCCATTACATTGTTGAAATTCTTTCTCTTATCTTCTTTTATTGGTCCACATGTTTGGGCATTGTAATTTGATTGGTACTTCCATAATCTTTAATGGGTGGTCAATTTTGTGTTGGATTCTGTAGGTGCAAGGTATGCATTCTGAGGTGGCACTGTTGAGCAGGCCTTGTATATGGAACGAGGCATCACGTATTGCTAATGAAGAGGGTTTTAGAGCCTTTTGGAAAGGAAATCTGGTTACTATTGCTCATCGCCTTCCTTATACAGCAGTTAACTTCTATGCCTATGAGCAGTACAAAAAGGTGAGTTATTTGTGTCCATTTATTAGTTTCTAGTTTAATATTGTGTTATGCTTTTTATGACGATGCTATTAAGGGACTATTAGAAGCTCCTCACGTGTCACCATTAACTTTTTAATTATTTTATTGTTTGCAGTTGTTAAAGTCAATTCCAAGTATAGGAAATAACAGCGAAAGTGCAGCTGCAGATGCTTGTGTGCACTTCGTTGGCGGTGGAATGTCGGGAATAACAGCTGCTATGGCCACTTATCCTTTAGATCTTGTCAGGACACGTCTTGCAGCGCAGGTGTAAAAGGAATGCTTTAAATTATCCAGTAACTATTTCTTTTTCTAATTAAAATTATATTCATTTATGTTTTTGTAGAAATGTCAATGAAGTTTATAGAATAGATATTGTTATTCACCGCTTTTGATGTTTGTATCAGTGTTCTAAAAGGCATTAGGCGGAGCCAGGCGGTTGACCGAGCGACTAGCGCTTGATCAATTATACGAGGTTTAATCGGATTATTAAGTGGATGCATTAAGCAATCTATTTTTAATGTATGGAATTCAATTGATATATAAAATAGCCTTTAGTGTTAGAATTACCAATTTTTCTATTCGTACCATTATAGTATATTTTTAATAAATTAACCAAATAAATTCAAGTCCTCAAGTTTCTTTTCATTTTGTCTATATTTTAGGGATAATTTTAACAAGTTAACAGTTTCTGAAAGTGAATAGGATAGTGCGTATAAAATGTATATATATTAAGAAGAAATGCTGAGGGGGTTGTTTGTCATTGATGAAACTTGGTCATAAGTTAACTTTTTATTTGCTAGCACGAAGTTGGGGGTTCTTTATCAGAAACATTTGACAAACTACAGTTGGCTTTTTATCTCTTCTTTCAATTACATATAATTAATTGCCCCAATACTCCTTCGATTCTCCAACGTCAACTTGAAATCAGAATTTGCAAAGACAAAATCGGAACTTGCAAGATGAAGTTGGAACTCAGAAGGCGAATTGAAAACGTGGAACTTGCAAGATGGAATTAGTGGCAGCTGGTAAGTTCAACCATCTGAGCTAAACCACTTAATTTTCCGATTTGATCATAATCGCGGCTCTGTGCCCCTCGCCTCTGCCTAGGCGGCTGCTTAATCCGATTTTTGGAACACTGGTTTTTATCTGATCTTGTTAATATGTTTGCTCTTTTATCTTTTGTACTTACAAAATGTTCTTACTTTTGCTTAATTCAATGAGAGTGTTTTATGTATAGCTTATGTTAGGTTGCACCAACAGTTTCTACCAGTGCCCTCGTGTATTCCTGTAGGGACTACAGTCTTACCTTTGTTTATTTCATATTGCAGAGAAGCACAATATACTATCAGGGAATCGGGCATGCGCTCAGTACAATTTGCAGAGAAGAGGGTTTTTTTGGCTTGTATAAGGGACTTGGAGCAACCTTATTGGTAATCACTTTTACTGTACTACTTCAAACCTTCCATTACAACAAAATCGTCTTTATAGGACGTCAAATATGTCTAAATGTCTTAATAAACTACTATGTAGGACTTATGTTTATAAGACCAAACAGTTGGGCGTCATATATAAAGGTGTTATTGTTACAATAAGTTGATAGGACGCTTTTGGGCCTCCTAACAACTTTTCAGGACACTTTTGAAATTAAACGTTCTATTTGTCTTTTTATATGACATTATTTTAAAACACGTCTTAAAACAAGTGCCGTATAAAATGATGTGTTTATAGGACACTTCTAAAAAATGTTCTATAAAAAGCTAACATGACACTTCATTTCAAAAGTGCCCTAAAAAAGCTTGTTAGGAAGGCCAAAAGTTGACATTAATTTATCGTAACACCTTATGTAGGACATATAATTGTTTGATAAATTTAAGTCTGTAGTCTGTTAAGACATGTAGACATAGTTGGTCTCCTATAAAACCGATTTTGTTGTAGTTTTTTCAGCTATAAATCATGTGCACTTGGTTCCATTTTGTCACTCTTGCAGGGTGTTGGACCAAGTATCGCGATTAGCTTTTCTGTTTATGAAAGCTTGCGGTCATATTGGAAATCTCAAAGGTATACGCTCTGTACACATGTTGAACACAAAAATAAATGCAGCTTTTTTGCAACTCGGTGTTGATACGTTCATTCTATGATAGGCCAAACGATTCCACTGTCATGGTCAGTCTCACTTGTGGCAGTCTCTCAGGCATTGCTTCTTCAACAGGTCAGCTTGTCTGCAATAATGCATCCCTTTAGACATCCATGCCCACCATCTTTATCTATGTCCTGTTTCTTTACATTTTTTTGATCCTTAAGGGTGCAGCCTATAGATGATGTAGTTGAATACAAGGGAGTTTTTTTTTTTTTTTTTTTTGGGGGGGGGGGGGGGGTAAGAGGACTGGCAGTTTAGGCTGGGGATATGTTTTTATCGACGGTTTTCCAATCTTTTTGGAAGCTCTGTTACGCTTGTACCAAGACTATATATTGATTGGACGAGTAATAAATAAACGAAAATATGAAAGTTCATACTGTATGTTATATCAGAAGTCTTCCAAATTAAAACAACAAAATTGTCTCAAAATGACAAGGTAACATATGAAATTCACTTAAGCCTAATTGGCTAAAAAAAGTAACAGCGTAAAATGTTATAATTTGGCTTGAAGTTAAAGCATATATAATTGTGTAAAAGCTAAAAACATGTATAATTTGCCCAAAAGTTTCGGGGGCCCTTGTCCTTGTCTCATATTGAAACACCCGCAGGCACGGCCCTGATTTTTGCCTTACCTTTTCAGTGTGTTGTTGTACACTTATTGGTTTTTTTCTTACTTATTTCTCACGTGCTTTGTTCACCATATGCTAAACCGTACTTTTGCTAGGGGTCTTTACGGAAACAGTTGCTTTACTCTTTGGATAGATTTTAGGTCTACATATATCTCACCTCAAACTATATTTTTTGAGTGGCATTTACTGGGTTCATTTTGATAGGCAAAGTTGTGACTCTAGATAGAAACTCGCAAAAAAAAAGGAAATATTGCATTTAGTTTGATTGCATCCGTGTATTTATTTTATTTCCCATTTTGCAGCAACTTTTCCTTTGGATCTCGTGAGAAGGAGAAAGCAGTTGGAAGGAGTGGGTGGTCGGGCACGTGTTTACAATACGGGGTTAGTTGGGACATTCGGGCACATCGTGCGCAGTGAAGGCTTTCGTGGTCTATATAGAGGCATTCTTCCAGAGTTTTACAAAGTCGTCCCTGGTGTAGGAATCGTTTTCATGACATACGAGACACTGAAGAAGCTTCTCTCGGAAGGGACTTTTTAGGTGACCAAGTTTCTGCATTTGTTCTATTTCTACCTTTTTAACGCTAGTATCCGTACTACCTGTAGATCTTCAATTCTCTTCGCGCGATGAACCAGTTCTTCGTTAGGATAGAGATCGGGAAAAAAAATGTATGGTTTTTGTAGGAGGTTACGGTAGCAGGCTATGAGTTAAATTTTTTTGGTGTATAGGTGGTAGATTCCGGAAATGGTCATCCCAATTCCAATATATTCTTCTGTTTCTGGAAATTTTGATGGTATATGTTGTGTTTCATTTCTTGTCTTCTCTCTAATTCAAGGGCATAATTGGAAAAAAGACTTGGAAAATTTGTTCGGGTCTATTCGATTCATTGTATACCGTATCTTTGTTTTCATCCAAGTTGTTATAACAAATCGTTCGTTTACTGGAACGATAGATACGATATGTTTTTGAAAACCTTAGATGCATACTACGAAGTTCTTATTGGGATGAGAAATGTAACATCTCATACACCTGTACTCGATATTGTCCGTTTTATCCACATCTGCGTGGTTTTAGAAGGCGTTTGATAGCGTAGGTATTTCCTTATCAGCAGTATGTATTTCAGGAGAAATTAAAAAGCAAGGGATTGAAAATCCATTGAATATATCGCGTACATACTCATGAATCTAAAATTACAAGAAGATAGCAAAATCTTTATACTAAATGGATCATAAAGTTCATTTGCAAACATGTCATCCGTTGTGAACTGATGAACAAAGGAGGGAGCGACACGTGTCCTCCATTCATCATGAATAATGAACCTAAATATTCATGATGAATACCATGTAAATAACTGGACACGTGGCAACATGACACGCTCTCGTTTGTCGTTTGCAATTGAATCTCTATTGCCATATATAATTTTAATTCATATATATAAAACATATTCCTATAACTACTGTCTACTGGCCTGCAAATTTATTTATGTGTATATATATATATATATATCAAGCCCTTGCCCCTTGGCCATCACCTTGGTAGCAATCAGCCACCGCCACCGTGCCGCCGGTGGTCTTTCTCTGCACATTCTTGTACGAATATCTGCTGGCCACAAACACATACACACAGAGGTTCGCGGACGTGATGGCCGCCAGAAACCAGTAGAAATGGTCCAGACGGCTGCCGTTTAAATCTTTTCCGAACCAACTTTTGCCGGAAACTTTCTCCGTCACATGATCGACAATCGTGATCAAGAAGCTACTCAAGAAGTTCCCGGCTCCGATCACGCTCAAATACAGCGCGATCCCTAAGCTCCTCATTGAATCCGGAACTTGGTCGTAAAAGTATTCTTGGAGACCAACCAAAGTGAACCCATCTGCGATTCCGATGATTACGAACTGGGGTGCTAACCAGAACACGCTCATGGTGATCGAGCTGTGTAACGGGTCATTTTGAACGATGGTCAGCCGCTTTCTTTCGACAACGGCGGACACGATCATGGCTGTGACGGAAAACGCCTGTCCGATCCCGATCCTTTGGAGGATATTGATTCCTCTTTCGGTTCCCGTTACACGTCTTAATAACGGGATTAGGATTCGGTCGTAAACCGCTACCGAAAGCATCATACCGCAGGCCGCTAGGCTGTAGATCGAGGCTGGTGGGAGGGTGAAGCTACGCGTGATCTCGCGGTCCAGTTGGGTGCCTTGTTTGATGAAGAATGTCGTGGATTGTGCAACGCACATCCCGAACGGTAGGGTAGTTAGCCAAATAGGGATCATATTCAATAGCAGCTTCATTTCCTCGACCCTCGTTACGGTCGCTAGTCTCCATGGATCTTGTTGCTTCGTGTCGGAAAAATCTTTTTCTTCGATAACCGCCGCTTTATCAAGAAATCTGTAAAAGAAGCGGAATAAGAACATGATTGTTTGGTTACATAAAACAATCTATTAAGACACAGCTTAATATAAAACAGTCTATTAAGACATTTGCTTACTTGAAGCTTTCTGTGTGGCAAAGGAGCCTCTCTTGGGTCTTTACTGATTTAGGCACTTCATATAACTCACTAGGATTAGAAGGGTAAGACAGATTTCTTTTAGAAAATGCAGCAACACACACTTGTATCATCGGTTTCAACGGGCTTCCGGGCTTCCGATATCGATAAATTGGCCTCCCGATGACGAAGATCACCACCGAACAAGCCATTACGGCTGTAAGAACGATATCCGCTTGACCCCAACCAATGTGCACTTGCATGTATACGATAAGCGTTACACCGAGTAATAGTCCAGCGCAAAGGCCCGCGTTCCACCAGTTGAAGAACGACATCTTCTTTTTGCGTTCGTCCGGATGATCATCGTCGAATTGATCGGCTCCGAAACTTTCTAACGAGGGTTTGTGGCCACCGGTTCCCACGGACACCAAGTATATTGCGATGAAGAAGACGATTACGTGGATTTTCCGTGGTTCTAGACAATGGTCGTGACTTGCGCATGGCTTCAAGCTCGGAACCATACTCGACAACGTTAAGAGAATCAAACCCTGTGGTCGGTAAACGAACATAATAAGTCATATTCAAGTTCCGATCTAAAAAAAAACTAGTACGACACTTTATTTCAGAAGGTTTCACTCCAATTTCAAGATTGGATGAGTGTTTAGTAAGCAACATCGGAAGGTAGCAGAACGAAGTATTGCAAATGCAATAGTCGAGCGTTATATCAACTTATTGTAACATCTTTACATATGACACAATTATTAGGTCTTGTCAACATTCTTTTATAACATTTTATTAGGATATTTAGACATATTTGACGTCTTATAAAACCAAATTTGTTTTAATGAACCACATAATGCACCAAGAGTTATGTGAGACCCGTGATACCACCTTTTCAAGTCCATTTTAGTAATACATTTTTTTAGCTGTCACATATGTGGAACCCCATTAAATTACTCTTCTAAACAGTCTTTAAAAAAGCAACAGAGGTTCCAACATATATTAAAGCAGAAAGAGCCAACTTTAGCTGATGTAAAACTCTTAATACCAGTTGTGTTCTTTTGTCGTGTAAATGAATTTGAAATCTTTTTTTTTCCCAGAAACTAAATGCGGAATTGAAGAACACCATGTTATAACGTTAGGACCGAATCATTAGTCGGGGATTACCATTAGGTAGATAATCGACGATAAAAGAACCGTGGGGAAACGTCCCAAGTAAGCATCGGCTAGAAAGCCTCCAACGAGCGGCATCAGAGTGGTTACACCGGCCCATTGATTGGCGGTCTTGGCTGATGTTTTTACGTCTAGATGAATGACTACGGTAAGGTATATGATTAAACTCGTTGCTATCCCGAAGTAACTCAACCTCTCTGCAAACTCGATTGCTGCAAAATACGTTCACGTTACAAACGATATCAAAACAAATCCATCATATTCCGCCACAACAAAACCGCTAATCATAACATTAACCCTTGTAAGATCGAAAACTTTAGCAGAATATAACATTTCGTTTTACGGGGGAAAGTTCATGTGAGAATCACAAATAATCTAAGAATCAAAGAACTAATTTATAGTTTGTATTCATTGATAAATATACATTATATAAATTTCAGCAATGAATATTTGCGGTTCTCATTTAAACCGAGGCATATACATATACTTATGCATACATATACATATACATATACATATACATATACATATAGGCTCAATCATTTTATGACTCAAACAATTTGTGAGATCTGTGAAAACTTCTATTTAAGGTTTTGTTTCACAAGATTCTTTCAACTTAAGTATATTATTTAATATATTGATGAACGTATATTTGTTTCACAATATATTTATTTTATATGTATTCGGTTCATGATGTGAAACTTTTTTACATGTATTCTTTGTTTTACTAAAGCCCAAAAAAGGTTCACATTGTGAATTGAGTACATCTGAAACAAACACAATGTAAAATAAATATAAGTCAATTACTACATTAAATTCTAATCATAGATAAAATAGGAAATAATACATGATGCATCGTTTCTTAGAGATCACGATTTAAAGAATTCTCAAAAAGAAGGTCCCCATGTATGTATGTGTGTGTGTATATATATATATATATATGTGTGTGTGTGTGTGTGTGTGTATATATAATATTCAGGTTCAAAAGAGAAGACGATCAATTTACGAGAAAACAAGAAGTCCCAATATCGTATAATTTTATATGATCAAAAAGGTGTCTTTACAAGTTCATACATGAAGAGTGTTCATGTTTGAACATCTCTCTCTCTCTCTATATATATATATAKAKAGAGAGAGAGAGAGAGAGAAACTTGAGATCACTTGAGAACAACCTGTTTTTGTGAGACCCGTGACCACGTTTTACACATGAAAATTTATAGCAAAACGCTGTGAAGGTAACATTGACAGTGCTTTTACCAGTGAAGGTTCGGCTCTTTTTTATCTTCATAGTGTTTTGCTGTGAAGTTTCAAGTGTAAAAAATTGGTCTCACAGATCCCACGAAAACAAACTGGTCTCACGTGAACCCAATCTTATGTGTGTGTGTGTGTATACTAGTTGTGTACCCGCGCAATATGGCGGAGAGCCGTGAATTTTAATGATTTTGAAGTTTCACTGGCTTTATTGGAGAAGATTTAACGATGATATAAATCACATTTGGTCTTTACATATTAATACAATTTGAATAAATAGGAGTTATGGTTCCAATTACAGTTTATGGACGAAAAAAGTTGTATGACAGTTTAAAATCCAATATATTTACACCAAGAGCAAAGAATGAGAGATGGTTCCACAAATGCGTTCGATTTACACCAAGAGCAAAGAATCAAGAGAGCGAGACCGAGAGTTCTTGAGCAATTGAATGAGAGATGAATGAGAGAACTTTTAATAACTCACGGTGAATATCAATTTGAATCTCACCTTAGGGGATGGAGATAAGACATAGAGATATAAGAAAGTGAAGACATGAGTAAAATGTATCAAAAGTATCTTGGAAACATGAAAAGAAAAAGTAATAATGCGCATTAGTAACTTGTACTATATGCTATTTTAATTGTAGATTAAGTTTTAAGACTAAATGCATAAAGTAGTAGTACTTAATGCATTATGAGTTGTTTTTAAGACTTGCAAGACTTTGTACATAAATGTATAATACTTTGTGCATTAAAAATTGTTTGTAAGATTTTTGAAAAATTTGGTTTATAAGATAATATATATATATATATATATATATATATATATTATATATGAATGATAATAAATTATCGAATCCAATCTTTTGGATTGTTTGTAGACCATCCTGATGGCCAATCAAACTCCAACTTTACACTGCTTTAGCCTTTTGACTATGCTTTTGGGGTGCAATTATGGCCTTCCTTTTCCATCTTTAATACTGTTTACAGTGAACAATGATGCAACAACGTTTGAAATGCTCTTCATTCACAACACTATATATTAAACACAACGTTATATATATATATATATATATACATATACATATATATATATATATATATATATAATAATGAGTGTTACTGAACAAATACCCTGATCATAAAAAAGGGTGTTGCTTTCTTTAAACTGAATTGTCACAAAAGATCATAAGAATGTGTTATTTTAATGTCACGTGTACCATGTTACCAAGTTCAGTGAAAATATTTAATTATCTCATCACTTTACGTTCCAAAAAGGTGACAGATCTGTGTATATCGTACACCGAGAAGTTGACAGGTGTACACATACCCCGTCTCCACCTCCAAGTAAGACATATTAAGCTCATCCAGTCAGAAACCGAAAGAAATTAAGCCTACTCTTTCCACCAACGTTCAAAACAAAAGGTCAAAATGCAAACGAGTTTTACAAGTATAAAGCATATCGACATTTGACATCACAAGTTTCAATGGATAAACATAGCGGAAATCAGGGTGGTTACCGATGATGAAGAAAGAGGCTTTCCAAGCTCCGGTGGAAGCACGGAGAGGCCTTCTTCCTCGGTGATCGAACGAGGAATCGTAAACCCATTTTTGTTCGTCGATTTCGTGCGCTCGACCTTTCTCGAGATGCTCCATGTGAGTCTTCAATTTAGAGTGAAGAATTGTAGATGTGTTTATGAATGGGAAGCTTTTGGGTTGTTTATATAGTCACAGATTCTCTCTTATCTCCCCTTTTCAGTGGGTTGGTATTTCAAATCTTTTCCATCAAGCGAACTGCTCAACCTTTGCCCCACCGCTCTCGAAAATAGATAAAAACCGTCGCTATCCGTCACAACAACGACACATCGAAATGTCACTATATATATATACACACACGTGTATGTATAATTGTATACGTAGAATGACAGTTACGGTGAGAATGGTAAAAATACATCTAAGTCTTTCATTTAGATGAGTTGACTTTTTAATCTAACTTAGTTTTCTTCGTCTACTTTCACTTACCTTCAATTACGACCTCCAATTACACGAACTTTTACGTACATTTAACTGCTTTTACATGCATGGATTTGTTAAAGTTTCGATCATAGTGATAAGAATGGTTAAGGTAGTTGAATGTATATGAATGTTTTGTTCTCGCATTCTCACTGTATCTGTTATTCTCATCGGAACCTAACCCTATCTTATCTTTTTGTGATAAGGTAACCTTCATAGTGAATTTTTGCAGTGAAGTTTCAAGTGTAAAAATTTGGTCTTATGAATCTCATGAAAACAGGCTGGTAACACGTGAATCCAAACCTAAACATATAGGTAGAGGTTCAAATGAGAACGATAACACTTCTATTTTACGTAAACACGAGAACACCTTTATCACATGACTATGAGGGGACCTGGTGGTGTGCGGGTGACTTGGGCCTCGAACTAGGTCGTCCAGTGGCGGATCCAAGATTTTTATCTAGTGGGGTCACCTTTAAGGTAGACTAAAGGCCCACAAAGTCGTCCGACGTGTTTTTAACCTAATTGAAACTTTTCGAGGGATTTTTAAAGTTTTTTTTATTGATTTCGAAGGAGTTTTTAGTGTTTTTGTCGATTTCGAAGGATTATTTTGGTTGGTTTCAAGAGACCTTTTTGGAGTCGGCATGGTCGACTAGGGTTGTGGGGTCCCTTGTAAAAAAAATTTATTGGGAGGAACTAAGAGAAAAGTTAAAAAAAAAAACTACTTTTAACCCTTGTAATTTTTTTTAATGGGGCCCCTTCCCCCACTCCTTCCTAACTAAGTCCGCCGCTGATCGTGCCAAATGTCGTATACATCTATGATTTTGTATCACATATGTATCATATGTAATAGATTACAATATCACACTGAAAACACCTTATCACATGTGATAGGAGCCTGCTAATGATGTGCGGGTAACTTGGCTCGAAACCTAGGTGACGTCAAAGGTTGTCTGCATATCTGATTTAGTAAAACATGTTCATCATATGTTGTGGATTATGTTATCACATGTGATTGACTATAATAAAAAGATATCATGTTCTCGTTTGAACCCTTCCCTATATATATGAAATTGGTTTTGGGATCATGTGAGAGATCTAAATTTTGTGAAAAACAAAGAAACGTTACAATAAAATGTAAAAGATGTTACGAAGAAGGGTCGTTCTTATGACCGGAACACCATATTATGCATACGTAGATGTATAATCATTTATAAACCTAATGAATTTAACAGATCAGTTTTCTTGTATTGTTTCACATATGAAACGACACATATAAAAATACAATGTTTATACCGTGTTATGTGATTATTACGTTTCTTTTGTTCAACTCTAATACAATTAACCGGCATGAAAACACATATAACGTTATCATTTTCAACGTGTTTGTCTTGGAGAAAAGTCAACATCTTTTTTGGGTTATGAGATCTTAATGACCGACATTCAAGGTGCTAAAAATTTTCTTTTCTATAAGGATTATATATATATATATAGACGGATGTGAAAACCGAGAACGTTCTTATGATATGTGATAATACACGTGAAGGAACCTGGTGGTGTGCAGACGACTTGGCCCGTGACCTATGTCGCGTGAAAGATGGTCTACGTTTTTGATTTAGTATCACATGTGATCGATTATGTTATTAAGAACACCCTGACCACACGTGATAATACATGTGAAGGGGTTTAGTAGTGTGCGTGCGACTTGACTTGCAACTTAGGTCGTGCCAAAGGTCATTCACATCTCTGATTGTATCATATATGTAATTGATTATAGTAAAATGTGTTTTTTGTTTTTTGAAAGATGAATATGTTCTTGTTTGAACTATATATATATATAGCTTGGTTCAAATACTAACAAAAAAATTTGTGTTAACTATGCTAACCAAGATCAACCAATCATATTCCACCTTTTCTTTATGTTCAAATGTAACTCATATATTAAATACAAGGGTAATTAGAGAGAGAGAGGGAGGTTCAGGGGAAACCTTAGATAAATGAAAAACTAGAAAACACCTTATCAACTGTGAGATGAGATGATTTGATGAACGAACGGTTACAATGATTTTTTTTTATTTAAAAACCCTCCACCCCTTATTTTTTATTCAAAAAAAGACCGAAAAAAAAACAAAAACAAAATTTGAGCGAAATAAATTATACCAAAATAACAATCATATTTTTCTCGTTAAAATGACATCCATGTCAATATATATACTTTTTCATTTGTTTTTTTCGTGGTTTTTAGGGTTTTCATTTATTTAGAGTTTTCCCCTAAAATGAACATATACACACATACACACACACATATACGGAGTGAAAGAGAAATCACGTTTCAAATACAACCCTGATCTAAACCATCCATTTTATTTTATTTTGTTTTTCTATTTATTTTTTTTATTGATAATATTTTAGCTCTTCAAATAGTCCCATCATCCTTAATTAAGTTTTTTGATCTATGGAATATTTAGAAAATAGAGGTGCTACCGTTTATTCGTATTAATAGCATACTCATTTTTGGTATATAAATCTTAATCACGATATTGTAAAAAAAGAAAGTTCTCGTACAAGTATCTTTTACTGTATAATCAATTTTATGCTATTTTCTCTAAACATAAATATAAAGTAAACCTCGTTATATATCTGTTATACAAAGAGGATCATAACCGTCATATCAGCTTATCAATGATTCAAAGTTTAATCTCTTCCAGTATTATCAAATTATCAACAAAAAATAAAGTTATAGCATATACAGATTCTATCTTATCTTTAAAAATAAAGAAGCTGTTTCCGTAAAAACTACTGATTTAATAATATCTCAAATGTGATGTCTTAAGGAAGACATTGAAAATGAGAAGTATACAAAGAACAAAGAGAAGGTGAGGTGTCCTCTTACTATTGGTCCTCTCTCAAAGAATAGCTGTAAAATCCCATATGGTCATGGTACAACAATTAATGCATAGAGTACAATCTCTTTAAAGATAACTACTATTGTGTTATATATTCTTCCTAGAATATAATTGACGAAAGCTGACCAATTATGTGCACTCATGTTTCAAAAGCTTATGTTGTCCCTTTCTTGATGGTACAAAAATACAGGGAATGGAATGGGAATATATAAATATCCCATACAAGATAAATTCAATAATTTATCAGATAATGTTTACCGGTAAGAGTCATTACTTTCACTTGCTTTACTTGTATGATTCTCTGCCATCAAAATGAGCTACAATTTTACTGGTAAGTGCTAACTGTGTACAAGTCACCATCCTCAGTTACAGGATAAAATTGTCTGTTCTTGGCACGTCTTTTTTTACCAGGTTATATTTTCAGTTTCTTGTTATGCTTACTCAGTAATAATTCTGAACGAGTTGCAATCATTGGAATAAACTTAGTCAAACTGAATGCTTTTATTAAAAGGAAAGTTTGGGCTCAAAAGAACAGCAAATAACAAAACGCGTTTCTGTTTTTCCCTTTTTTCTTTACTGGTAAAATTATAATAAAATGAAACGTTTATTTGTACGGATTGCTATTTTGGTGAACTTATACAAAATTACAATAAAATCAAAAAATTTATTTATTTATAAAGATATAATAAATTACAGATACTAATGGGTTTTTGGTCTAACGGTATCATAGTTGTAAGTTTTATTTGTTGTATATAAATATTATATATTAAAAAAATACATATATTGCAAGGGCAATTTTGGTAATTCAGTCGCACTTATTAAATTTGACTCACCATTATCAAATTAAAATTTGAACATGTGATGCACGTGCTTTTTAAAAAGGATGACCACTTTAATGGTTTAACCATATTCTTATATTGAAAAATATTTCTTTTATAATTATTAAAATCAAATCAAATCATATATAATTATTAATCAAACACTATTCTTAACTTTTTTTTAATGCTTGAATGATCATGTTTTCAGTGATAAAGAGTATCTCCTGTTACAAGAGAAATTTTGGTCTAGTGGTATCATAGTTTTTGACATCTAAAAAAGTCAAGAGTTTAAATCTCATCAAAAATGAGAAGAATGTGTGAGTTGATTTGTTGCATTTGCCGTATATACTTCAAAAAAAGAAGTATCTCCAATTCAGGATTTTATAAGAACTCAATTTTCGTACTTTTTCTTAYCACGTAATTTTCAACACATCAAATTAAGAACTCATTTCATGAGTTCCATATATTTGAACTTTTTGWAATCGAACAAATAAGTTCTTGGATTTATTAAAACTGTTAAAAAYCAACGAACATTTTTATTTTAAACGATTGGGTTTGGGTCCATGAACATTTTTTTTAACGGATAAATCTTTACACTTATAAAACGATATGAATTTATCATTTATTTTTTCATAAATTAACAAATCAGTAAAAAAATACAGCAAACCAATAAAACAAAAAAAAAATACACCATTTTTTTAAACCTTGTTTAATTTTCATGTTTAAATGACAATCACAGTGTCTGTTATGATACTGTGAATGCTATTTGAATCATTAAATACTGGATAATGAAAATGGGTTTTAATCAATTTTAATGGCTTACTATACTTTTTTTTTTGATTAACCTGAATATTTAACTCGGCACCCGCTATGCGAGCCGATTAAATCCCAGGGTGACCACTTGCTTTACAGATAGCCCGGAGTCACCGTATTTGAATCTCCGTGGCCACAAGAGAATTTTTATTTCTCTTTAAGTTTGAACCTGAGATCTCTTGGTAGTTTTGACATTTGGAGCCAAGCTTAAACCAATCAAATACCACCTTTATTATAAGATTGTTAAAATCTTAGGAGATCATGTATGAAACCTAACTCTCAAATCATATGGTCACAAATTAAGACGTCAATAAATCGTGTCAAATACGCGATAAGATTTCAAGTTTCACGATTAAGGTGTTGGGGGATGGCACGTGTGGCCACCACTCCCATTTTTTATGTATTAAAAACCATTAAATTAAGCATAAATAATATATTTATTAAATAGATTTTTTYAATGATTTACATTTTCRAGATATTTAATTTAGTATCACATGTGATGGACTATGATACATATGTGATTTATTATATTAAAATGATATTCTCGTATTTTTATAAAATGAAGATGTTCTCATTTGGAGAGAGGGGAAAGATCTTTTACAAACCAAACAATTGGTACACATCCATTGATTGAGATATTTATAGAAATGATGAGAGTTTACTTATTATGAYTAGAAGAATACTCGYGCAATGCAGCGAGATAAATYTTGATTTTAATGTTTCGTTTTATATTTTGAGTCTATCAATATTATAATGTGATTTTATGTGGTTTTGAGAAAAATAAAATATTTTTATTTTTTAAAGAAATATAAATTTGAATATATCATAAATTTTGATAAAAATAA
>NC_037529.1:4587022-4587744 GCF_001531365.2 Cynara cardunculus var. scolymus
AACTCAATGATTATCTTGATTATGTTTTAGATTTTTTATATTTAAAATGATGGTTATCATGTATTTGATTATGTTTATCTATAGTTAGTTATACGAATTCAAACATGAAACTTTAATAAGTTGTACTTACGTACAATCAACTTGTAATCTTGCATTTTAAGTAATACGCATTAATATACAGTACTTTATGCATAAAAAATTGTTTTAAGAGTTTTTGTCAAATTCTTTATAATATAGTATATATTTGAATATTTATGGAAGATTATCATAATTCATTTATTATGAYCAACGTTGTATATTAAAAACAGTCTAGATATTCATTGAATCAAATATTCATTAGATTAGATGAACGGTTGAGAWTGGTTTGTATGTTTGTAAAATGGTTGAGTTTGTAAATAAACTACCTATATATAGGTTAATCTTTAGTGAAAACCCCTAAAAATGRAAAACTGATAAACACTCTAATAATTATTCATCTAAACTGTATGYACATGTGCATACAAGTAATTTGTAAGCATTTTGTCTGGTATAACATGCATACCTGCATAAAAACAGTCTCAATTACTCGCATGCATGCATATCGTCCAAATGAATATCAATATATTCTTCAATTTTTCATTTTTTTTTGGTTTTCCCCTAAACCTCCCATGTACATATAGGGGTTTAATCACTTGAGAATTCCAATTATTGTGATAACTGTAACAACTTTTATCTTAATGTAT
>NC_037529.1:4590979-4601617 GCF_001531365.2 Cynara cardunculus var. scolymus
GGTTTTCCCCTAAACCTCCCATGTACATATAGGGGTTTAATCACTTGAGAATTCCAATTATTGTGATAACTGTAACAACTTTTATCTTAATGTATTAGTCCCTCTCATATATATATATATATATATAGAGAGAGAGAGAGAGAGAGAGAGAGAGAGAGAGATAGATGAGCGATCAAATGCAAACCATCCAATTTGTACAAACTGTGCAAACCACCCTCATCCGTCGATTTCATTGTTTAATCTTATGAAAAAAATTTCATAAAATTGTTTAATCTTGTGAAATTGTTTCATATAATACTTTTTTTTGATGAAATTGTTTCATATAATACTTAATGAAATTTTAATGAAACTGTTTCATGTATTTCTCTAAAATTAAAGTAATGAAGATGATAATATCCATGATTAACACCCTCCACAATAAAAATGATTAATCAACTTCTCATAATTACAAAAAAAAAAATGAACAAGATGAAAAATTATGATTAGTTAAATAAGGTTTATATAGTTTATACAAATAACATGATTTGCAAATTAAACCTCCTCTTTCTCTGTATATATATTATGAACCTACTTAGCCATCCCACTCCCACAAGAAAAAGTCTAGACACCAACATTGCAATTAATAAAAGTAAAGAGTAGATTAATAGATGTCAATGGGAAAAAAAAAATGCTAAATATGTATATAAAAATGATAAGRATTTTGACTTTATAATCTTTTTATAATTAAAATATGTGTAATTGGGGATACCAAATAACCACTAAATATGATTTTCAAGTGGTCAAAATTGATATCATTGTGTTCATTCAACTCACATTAGACTACACTCCTCCCATCAAAATTTCATTTATTATTTAAAACTTTGACCAAATAAATTATTTCTGCTTGTTACACTACAATAAAATTGGGTTTATAAGACATCCACAATCTCTAAGCGTCTTAATAGAGTGCTTTATATAACTTAATTTATAGAACCAAAATATAAAGTGTCATATATAAATGTGTTGTAATAAGTTTATATGACGTTTTTGGACGTCTTAACAAGTTTTTAAGGACATTTTTAGTACATAGTGTCGCATTATCCCAATTATATTTTAGGTTTTTTATATTTAAAATGAGATGTTTATCATGTATTTGATTATATTTATCTGCAGTTAGTTACACAAATTTAAAATGGAGCTTTAATGAGTTGTACTTACGCATAATTAATTGTAATCTTGAGTTTTAAGTAGTATGCATCAATAATAATACTTGATGCATAAAAAATGGGTTTCAAGAGTTTTTTTTATCAAATGTTTTATAATATATTATATATATATATTTAAATTCTTTAATTTAAAAAATAGACTTTTATATTTAAATAAATATGTTTTCTAAAATAGGCATCAGAACAAAATACAGTGTAATTTTCATTTAATAATCTATTTTTAAATTTGGATTTTTAAAGTTTGATTTTACTGATAATATTATGGTGAGATTTAGACGATATATATTTTATAAAATCAAATAAATAAATATTGAATGAATTCCAGTTATTAATGACAATACGGTGAATTATTAATAGATACGTGAACCTATTTAGACAGTTTTAAATAAACTTTTTTATCAAAATAAATAAGTAGATYAGATATTCGATGTTCAATAGGTATTGATTATGAGTAGCTAGAGAGAATAAWATGTTTTCCACTCATTAAATATACCTTAAAATAATGATAATGCGACTGGTGAACAAAATGTCACTTGTCCATGATCAATCTCGTTGCAGTTTCCAACATGTTTTTCAAAACAATAATCATAACTGAAACAATTACTACTGTTATTACATCACTAATAATATATAATATTTAATAGTAGTAGGAGTAGCAGCGGTATCTAGGCATGATAAACTCGTGTACGGAAATGTTTGTTACGTCCTATCATGATAATATTGTAATGTTAATAATGAGAGAAAGAGAACCCTTTGTTTTGTGTCGCTAAGATATGCTTCTATTTAAGGAGAAAGTTTTCGTAGCCGAAGTTAGGTAAGAAGTCGAATGACGTGTCAACGCTACTAAATGGGCGCTAGCACGTAGCTATACTATGATCGGTAAGAAGGTAGCTAGCACCTTTCGAAACCTAAGGCGTCTCGTTTATGGTTATTAGATGTGAATGATATATTGCTTATTGGAGTGACGTCCCTGTTATCAAATCTGKATAGAATCGTTTTCCTATCAAAGATAAAGATGAGAGTGCTTAATTATATACTCGGTAACAAGGTCTATAGAARTCGATAGAAAAAAGTTGATCAGAGTGTGCTTCCCGTGAGGGCTTTGTAGTTTCTTTAGTAAACGATATGCTTTTCATTAGAATGCTCGGTTTTGTCGTGTAAGTTTAACATTTTTTTTGAAGTATATAATATTTATATATAAACCCTCCTCACCTTTGGTGAGGTTTGAACCCCTGACTTCCTAGGAAGTCAAAGACTACGATACCGTAGACTTATAACGGTCTTATTGGTCCCAGAAAAAAAAAAAACTATTTTTTTATATAAATTAATTTGTTTAATAAAAAAATGGTATATATGTCAAAATAGTTTAAGCATAAATCCTTTACTATATATAAGTATTTATTTTTATTTCGTAAATAAATAAATAAATAAATATATGATTTACAAGTGCAATATTATCTGAGTGGGTATACATGATGTGGGTGTGCTTATGTCCAAAAAGAAATACAATATCAAATACATATAGAGAAAGAAAGGGTAGGTTCATACGAGAATGATACATATTTAAGAAAAATAAGAAAATGGTTAAACTACGTACAAAATCACATGTGATTTTGTATTARTGAACAAAAAGGGGAAGCGAGCGACTTTGGCTATGACCTCAAGTTGCGGGACAAAGTCGCATGATGTGATTTTTTACGTGATGTTAGTGTAAGATCACATGTGATTCGGCCAATTTCTTAAAGAGGTACCGTTCTCGTATAAACCTCTCTCTCTCTCTCTCTCTCTCTCTCTCTATCTATCTATCTATCTATCTATCTATCTATCTATCTATCTATATATATATATATATATATATATATTTACATATATGTTTTGGTTTAAAACTTTGATAGGGATGTGAAGAACATATTCCCATGCAAATCAGTGTTCATTTTCAATCCTTGGTGTCAAAGAAGGCTATAGATTTCATTGTCTTAATCCAATGGGAAAGTCAAAGTGATTCTTATGCATTTTGGGGGGAGGGGGTACTTGGGAAAGCTTCAAGTACACTCCTACTTCCTTATTTTTGTTTACATATGAATAAACCTTCACATCTCATTGACGTGTGACCGTTTATTTACGAATATTTGTAAYCCAATCATATATGAATCGAATGGTTCATAGTCGATAACAAAGTGGAAAATGATTGAAAACTTTCAACGTCTTCCCCTTGCTTGCACTGGGTTTGGGTTGACAATTGTAATGATTAAGGGATGAGGTATGATTGGAATTGGCGGAGAAGGTGTGCGCTAGTTTTTATAACTGGCGACAGAGGATCATGTGGAGATGGCACTGTATTGCAAAAACGGTTAACTTTATTTTAGTAATTTAATCATGGAGGGAAAAAGTTCGAAGAAAATAAAACCTGGGTTTTCTTGAAATGTTGGAATAGAAAGTAGGGAAGCGATCAAATGAAAAACTGTAGAGATGTTGTTAGGAGGTTTTACTAAAATGAAGGAAAACTTTAGAGATACTGAGCAGGGAAGCAATCAAATGGAAAAGTTTAGAAGCGATCAAGAGAAAACTGTAAAAACGAATACCCTAAAATTGTATGTCCTCTCAAATAATACTGATTTATAATGTCATATGAAAAAAAAAAATATTAAATAGTCAACTCCCAGAAAATACTGGTGTCACGTAAGATTCTATTCGATTATTAGGTTTCAATGGGGTTTTATGTTCTCAATGGATTTCACTGAGTATCTTTGTGATGTGTTTCGATGAATATATATATCCTAGTTGGATGTCAGTATTTTCTTAAGTACAAATGAATGTCGGTATTTTTTTCACATAAATATATTTGTTATCATCCATTGTTTAGGGTTTCTTGAGAGGTTTCCATCCTTTTTTAATATCTGTTTTAGCTTTGAACTAATTATTTGGATTGTTGCGCACTGATTAAGCAATAAGAGAATGCAGTGGAAAATCTCATCTACTTCGCGTTCTAATCCAGACATTACCAAAGCCCTCGTGGCCATGGAGGTTCATTTGCGATGAGTCCAGATCATTTGTGGTCACCTGGTGAATTAGTCAAATAGTTTGTACAGATAAAGTGACTCGAATGTCTATAATTTCTCTAAAATAAAGAATCAAAAGTTAAAAATCTCTAAAAAAAATAATATTCAACCTGAACAAATTTTTTGTTTTATCATTAATTATATTATTAAAATATTTTGTAATTCTATAATTTCAGTATACTTTATATAAAAAATACTGATTCAATTTCACAAGCAGAATGAAATGAAAGAATCATTTCTCTCTACTCACATCAGGATTTTAAAGAATTATTTAAACTTGTAGTATTTCCATATTTTCTCTATTTTAAAAATAATGTAGAAAATATGTTGGAATAAAACAGAGAACAAAACCTTAATTTTCTCTATTTTTAAATAATCATTTGGAAAAACTTCAGTTCAGAGAATTATTTAAAACTTGATGCATGAAAAAAGGAATTGATTTTTTATTCATTTTCATCAAATAAAGATCGAATTATTATTATTTTATGTAAACTTTTTATAAAACTGAATATTTTAATAATATAATTAAAGTTAAAGTCTTAAAATGATAAATTTGTTGAAGTTGACTTTAACTTTTTAGTTATTTGAATTAGAATAATTATTAAAAATATGTTAGAAATGTTTTTAAAATACATAAAATGTCTTTCGATACGATAAATCTTATATAAAATCAAAGGGTTAAATTTAGGGCAACCAGTTGAAGAATTAACTGGTTACCATGTTGATATGGTATCCAACTCAGTATTATTTGTTATTCAACTCAATTTTATCCAATCACTCATCATATCAACATGGTAATCGGTTAATACTTCAACCGATTATCTATATACTTAAATGTTTAAAAACTTTATATCTTATATACCAAAATGAAAATTTTGAAAGCATGTTATCCAAAATAGGAATCAAGTTAAAGTGTGTTACTTTTTTTATCCTTAAATTTATATTGAAATGCTATATTTTTTAAAACATTTAAAAACAAAAGTTCATATTTATGGGATGAAAGTATAATATTAGGTTTATTCTTAACAATCTTTGCTAGAGGTTTGAAAAAAATATTATCACAAACTTCACTTGAGTTGAGGATATATAAAGGATAGAGTAAAGTATATATTTGGTCCCTGTAGTTTGTTAAAGAGGACACTTTTCGTTTTTATAGTTTTGAAATTATAAATGACCATCGTAGTTTGTAAAAACGTCTGGATTTGATCCCTCCATCTAAAAGCTGTTAAAAATCCGTTAAATGAGGGGTATTTTCATCCTTTTATCATTTTTTTTCTTTTACCCAATTAAAATTGATGATATGATTTTGGTTCTTGTAGTCTTTGATTTAGTAAAAGGAAAAAAATCAATAAAATGACGAAATTTTTTTATTGTGTATATAGATTTGGGATCACGTGAGAATCATGGTTTATAGTATCCATATTTTTTTCGAGTGGAGTTCTTGTGATAATTTTATGATTGTCTAACCTTAATCTATCGAAACCATGATCAAATTGAGTGCAACTATGAGCAAGTGATATTTTAATAGTGATATCACATAATTGTCACACTCATATCACACCAAATCTTTTAGTCAATTTCGTCTGTAATCGTTGTGATAAATGTGTGATTCTCTATTACTAATCGAATGAAAGCATGTTCAAATCGAGTAATGGTGACAGATAGCTTGAATAAACTGTGTTATACGGCTTCTTCTTGCTGTTCGATTCCTGCATGCAAACCTTACGGCTTCTTCTTGTTGTTCGATTTCTGCATCCAAACTTTATGCCTTCTTGATCTTCGATTTTTCCTTGAAATCCTTTAGATACCTTCTTAATCGATACCTTCTTCTCGTTTTGAATAAACGATAAGTGTTGAAATAAGTCGATAACTCTAATTTCTAGGATGACCGGGTTAATGTGATCGTGTTTAAAATTTTATCATTTTGATTTCTAATATTACCCTTTTGGCTCTCAAATTTTTTTGAATCGTTTTAAATTTCAATTTAAAAAATCTTTTAATTTATATTGTCACAATATGAGGTAAATAGGTTGTTCTTGTGTTCTCGTAAATCACAAGGGTTCTTGTTTGAACTCTTCTATATATATATATATATATATATATATATATATATATATATATACGTACATACATACATATATATACATATAGACTTGGGATCATGTGAGACCAAAGATTTTTCGTGAGACCCGTAAGACCAATTCTCAACCCTCGGATTAGATGTACAATCTGAACATTCATAATCATAAAATTGTCGCGAGACTTCTCAATAATTACAAAATTGTCACCGTATAACTTTAGACCATTAGATCATTAGCTTATAAAGTTGATCAATGAACATAAATTAGTCTTACGGGTCTCATGAAAAACCCTTAGGGGGTGTTTGGTTCATAGAATGAAATTTGATGGAATTAGAATCCATCAAAGGAATTTGACTTTGAATGAATTGGAATGGAATTTGATGGAATTTGACCATGCGTTTGGTTGGTAGGAATTGGAATGAAATCTCTCAATAGAATTGGAACAATCATCTTTGTATAGACTATCCCATCCATCRCCCCGTCCACACCCTACCAGCCACCATGTCACKGATATCGTCGTCACAACTATCACCCGCCCTGCCCCCACCACTTCTGCCCTACCCTGCTCCATAGGTGGGGATTGTTGCGGGCAGGCAGGGGTGGGGTAAGGCAGTGGGGGTGAAGCCAGAGTGGGGCAATAGGTGGTAGTGTGATAGTTGTGATGACTACATTAGTAGGATGGTGGTTAGTGATGGGTTAGAGTAGGGTAAGGTAGGGTGGGGGCAAGGCAGGACGGTGGGGTGGGTAGGGGTAGGTGGCGGGGTGGTAGCTGTGATGATGCTAGTGGTGGGATAGTAGTCGGTGGCTGGGCTAGGGAGTGGGTGAGTATGACGACAATAATAGTGACATGGTGTTTAGTGGTGGGTTGGGGTAGGGTGGGGTGCGGGTGAATGGCGGTTGTGAAGGCGACAATAGTAGTGTGGGGGTGAAGGGTTAGGTTATGGGCGGCATGGGCGGGGAGGTGGGGATCAGTGACAGATGTGATGATGATAGTGGTGGGATGATGGTCAGGGTGATTGGGAGTGGGTGGGTATGATGACGAAAGTAGTGACATAGTGGCTAGTGGTGGTTAGGGTAGGGTGCGATAGGGTGAGTGGCAGTTGTGACGACGACAATAATGCTGTGGTGGTGGGGGTTAGGTTAGGGGTGTGACAGTAACGTTAGTAGCATAGTCGTAGTAGGGATGTGTAGTGAGTGACCAGAGGGTGGGTGGGTGTGATGACAACAGTAGTGGCATAGTGGTTAGGGTGGGTGGCAGCAACATCAGCGGTGGGGGTTAAGGGTGGGACATCATGAACAATAATAACATGATCGTGGTAGGTGGTGATGGAATTCAATTCCTTCCATTATGCCAAGGAATGATGAATTCATTAACTTGTGAAATTCAATGGAATTTGAAGGATTCCATCCATTTCAAGAAATGAACCAAACAAAGGAATTGGAATTTGATCAAAGAAATTTGTCATTCCAATTCCATCAAATTCCTTCGAATTCCGCGAACCAAACGGCCTCTTAGTCTCACGTGAACCCAACCCTATACATATATATATATATATATATATATACACACACACACATATATATATATATATTGTTAATCTGATTTAATTATTATTTATAAGATAAGTAAAAAAAAACTAATATTGTTTAATGAGTGAGCAAAAATTCCATTAAGTTTATTAGATTGTAATTTATATAATTTTATAAGTATTTCAAAGTTTTTATAACCGTGCTTGTATGTAAAGTGAAAGTAATACGGGTTTGTCATGATTGTATTAATTTGTTACTAATTTAATAATATATTCATTTTGTTAAAAAAAATTGTAAGGATTCACACATACAAAGATTTATATATAAATAAATTAGAAATATCTCTGATACTTCTTAAAAACAAACACAAAGCACCGATCTGTTTCACGTCTCCACAGAAACATCTGATAAGACGCTCCACTTTGAGGTCAGAGACAAAACGTGCATAACCTTCAAGAGAGTATGTTCTCCGTTCATGATTGCGTGACATCAACCACAACCACAAGTACGTCTAATCTTTGTTGCTTCCACATCGGCAACAGATATATTATCCTTCTCATATTTGTTAACCTAATATATCTAAATACAGGTGAATTGAAACCATCATAAGTGATTGAAACCAGTATCCCCAATATAATCCTGCTCATGATATAAACGTGATGAATATGGGAAAGTTGGTAGGTTATATATCTTTTCATCAATCAATTTTTGCCTTTTAATTCTCTTCGAGATTTGAGAAAACGATAAAAAAAAAAAAAAAAAAGCAATTTGTTTTTTAAAAGTTATGTTTTCCGATTATCTCATTCTTTGTCACCACCCACCATCTCAAATTTGAGTGAACGCATTAAGTGATAATAAACCTTGCAAAACTTTATTTTGGTCCCTTGGATAAACAAAAATTATAGACAATTGCTTCAACTTTAACACTTTAATTAAATCAGCACTGTCAATTGTTGCATACACCACCTCTGTATACATACGTCGATATCAACTATGTTTTCAAAACCCCACTTATAATCGGAAAAAGGTCGTTTGATGGGGTGTTGAAGAAGAAGAGAGTGTTGGATACGGATACAACCACAGATTGGATTTAGAGTGATCCTCTTAAATGCATGTTATCATGCAAATAAAAAGTAATATATATATATATATATATATATATATATATATGCTAATTTTGTAATAAATAAAACTTTAATTAATTATTTATAAAATGTTTTACCCTTTGTTATGGTGTTGTTTGCAAGTAAAATGATATTTTGATAACTAAGTAAGAAATACGAAGGTTGAAGCCTATAAAAATTGTCAATCAAATAGGGTTTTTTTTTTTTTTTTGTTGAAGAAATGGTTCATCTTTAAATCTCAAAGAATTTGAGGACTTTGTTTTAACAACTTCAGTATTCATCCCATCTTTGAAAGATCAATGATATCTGTAAACATTAAAAATATCACAGTAATATATACTTTTCAAACAAGAAAAATTATAAGGTGAACTTATAGAAATAGATACATGTAAAGGGACATGATGTATTGAATATTGAAATAACTCTGTGATTTTAAGCAATTTATTGCATCTATAAAATGTTGTATTAGAGTTTTTAACATACATCGTCTTGAAAACATAAAATAGTTTATGAGTAAATATTAAGTGAAGATAGTATAATGTCAAAAGGAAGGAAAAGAATGGGGGTGATGGGGTAGGGGCTTTAGAAACTTGTAAATAATGCATAGATGACATTTAAAATTCAATAACGAAAATAAATAATATAGTATAGATTGATAAAGGTGTAAAATGTAAAATAAAAAGTAAAAAATAAAAAATTAAGATACTAAAAAACATCAGTACGTATTTATCATATTTAATAATATTCGATATTTGATTCATTTTGAAGGTATTGAAGAGACGATTATAATGATATAATTTATTAAAAAAATAAATGTTTGTAAATATATTTTTGTTGATACATAGTTACATATATTAATATGAGAAAGTGTAAGATGTGTAAAATGTGTAAATTAAGAAATATAAATTTGTAAATTAAGGGTGTAAAATAGAAATATAAGGAATATAAAACAAATTAAATACGATAACTATAAGGTATAAAATGAAAGTTTTAAAAATAATTCAGTATATGTTATTTAATAATACGAGATTAAATTAAAAAATATTCGATATTTGGTTCATTATGAATGCATTGATGAGACGATTATAATGATATAATTAATAAAAAGTGAAACGTATTTTTTTTAAATATATTTTAGTTAATATACGATTATGTATGATAATGGTGTAAAATAAAAAATGAAAAAGAAAGTGATATAAAGTAAATTAAATAACTAATTATAAAGATGTTAAGTATAACTTAAAAATTAAAAAGAATTTGATTTTAATATTATGGAAGTTTCATGTGAGTTATTTAGCTTCAAAACTTGTACCTGTGCATAAAGGACAGTACCTCTTAATTTTCAACTCTTAACCATTTAACATGTTTTTATATATACTAGAAGGGTACTCACACAATGGAGCGATATACATCTCGATTTTAATGTTCTACTTTATTATTTATCTCTGTCGATGTTATAATACAATTTTATGTGTTTTAAGAAAGCAATAATGATTTTATTTTTGAATAAAATATAAATTTGAAAAAAAATATCAATGTTAATATCAAATCAACTATTTAAAAGTTCTATTTTTTTAGGTAACTTATTTATTTTATTATAATTTAATTTAAGTTTAATAATAATATAATTTATTTTTGG
>NC_037529.1:4603032-4614729 GCF_001531365.2 Cynara cardunculus var. scolymus
GATGTTTATCATGTATTTGATGAAATAGGATATGGATGAAATCGGATAGGGATAAAATCGTTTAGGGATGAACGGGTTTAGGGATGGCTTTAACAGGTTGTACCATTAGCAATAGATGTTGTCTTTAAGAGTTTTAAGAGTTTAAGAGTTTTTAAGAGTTTTAGGCAAATGCTTTATAATATAGTATAGATATTATAGATATAGATATATAAATCATAATGCATTTCAGGGGATTCATAAATATTGTCCACTTTGATTCCTATACGACTTTGTTATATCTATCATCATTATATTGTAGACACACGTTTACTATAGAATTGCGTGAATGTTATCAACACGGCTATAATTTTCATTTAAGATGAGAACTAATTATAAATCATATAAATTGAAATAAAAAATTATTGTCTACTGGTTACTAACAAGAAAAGGTAAATTGCATGAAAAAATAACGTATCTTAACTTGATTCATATTTTAGGTAACGTATTTTCAAAACTTCTATTTTGGTACTTAAGATGTAAAATTATAAACATTTAAGTACCTGGGTAACCCAGTTAATGTTCAACCGGTTACCATGCTGATGTGGCGAGTGATATGATATCCAACTCAGTATTATTTGCTGACATGGATATCTTAATCTAAAATTAGTTTTTATGTATTGTGGTTTATTAGAAGAAATAGTTAATGCTTCAATCAACTACCCGAGTACTTAAAATGTTTAAAATTTTATATTTTAGATACAAAAATAGAAGTTTTGAAAGTACGCTATCTAAAATAGGAATCAAGCTAAATTCAGATTTGGTCGCTTATTTTTGTCAATTCCCAATGGATTTCGTCTCTTATTCTAATGTCGTTAACATTTTATTTTCAATGCAGTTAAATAAACGGTATTTTGGTTACTTTGACCGGTTAGGCTTGGTTGATTTTGACAGAAAAGAAAGTAAGTTTCGGGGGTATCTATTTTTTTTAATTAAAAAAAAAACTAAAAACATATCTTAAATAATATTTCTAATACAAAATAAAATGACCAAAATAGTCCTTGGTGGGTGTGGGCTGAGGACAACGGTTGGCCGAAGAAGGCCGACGGGGGAATCAGCGATGCGTTCTTGGAGGTGGGTTGTTCTTATATAAATATATAATTAACTAGAAGGGTACTCGTACAATGTAGCGAAATACATTTTGATTTTTAAATAGTTAATTTGATATTAATATCGCTTATTTTTATCAAAAGTGTATAATATTTTCAAATTTATATTTCATTCAAAAATAAAACATTTTCTTAAATGAGATGTTTATCCTCTAAGATTATGTTTATCTGCAGTTAGTTACACGAATTCAAATATGAAGCTTTAATAAGTTGTACTTACGCATAATTTACTTGTAATCTTGAATTTTAAGTAATATGCATAAATAAACAGTACTTCATGCATAAAAATAGTTTTGAAGAGTTTTGTCAAATGCTTCATAATATAGTATAGATTAAAAACTCATTATAAATAAAAGGAAAATGAAAATGACCGAATATCTTTTGTTTAACTGGACTTAATGGAAAAAGTTAAATGGTCATTAGATTGAGGGACGACCATTGGGAATTGACAAACACGAGGGACCAATTCCGAGTTTTTGAAGTTAAGGGATGATATCCATTGAAATTGAAAACATTAGAGACTAAAATTGAACTTTACTCTTTTTTTTAACATTTTCCCAAAATTAGAAATATGGTGAGTATTTTGGTGTCATTTTCTGACGAAGTTAGATTGCTTTTTAAGATGTTAATCGAAGGCTGCTTTTCGCGCTAGTTACGGTTTAATGACAAAACGAAAAAGGAATTGACGTAAACTTCCCGTAAGTAACTTCGTTATGCGTGGATCAACCAGAAGAGGTATGCATAAAAGTATTTGCCTCCGCCTTACCTAAGCTACAGGGTATGGAGCCACGTCGTTCGATTGACGTGTGGATTCAGATTCAGGAACACTACCAAAGTTTTTTGAGGGAGGTTATCTACTTTCCAGGTATGAAAAAAAGTATTTTGTTTTGGTTCAACATGTAGTCCCATATAAATCCGGATTCTTGTATTTTTCCAACAAAATATAAATCCGCGTTTGAGTGGTCTTAAGAATGGTTCGGGTGGGAGCTGAATAAAGAAKACTTCTGGTTTCAGAAGGGGAATCTATCAAATTTGATCGAGTAATATGCATGAAGCCGTCAACTATTTTACGATTCATTGATTAAACTAAGCCAATGGTAGACCACAGTTATCCTCTCCGCACTTGGCTACCCAGCGTTTACCGTGGGCACGATAACTGGTACACCAGAGGTGGATGGATCTTATCAACGTCCATGAATGATAAATCATAGATCGAACCGGCATGAAATCCCCAAATTCCTTGAATATTTATGCTCAAAATCCCGATTCAAGTAGTCATTTATTTGGTACCTCCAATAAGTCTATTGGAATTAGYTGTGTATTATCGACGATTTCTACATAAGGCGGTAAGATGATATCTTSAGCAGTTACATATCCAGGGCCCCTGACACAAATAGATGCCTCACAAGTTCGATTTCGATAGAGATTACTTCTCATTTTGCACGTGTTTAACGTTTAATAAATACAAATTCAGATGGTGGCATCCATCCAATGCATTCTTTTCGATCTTGTACCCACGGAGCGGTACACTGAACACCAACCCAATCRAATCTTGGCACAGTGTTTTTACAAAATCGTACATAATACGAAAGGAATGATGAACAATTTGAAAAATTAAAAAATTTTATAATTAATATTTTGTGGAAAGTTTAAATCTCAAAAACGTCGTASTTTTACATAGGATTATGCAAGGAATGTAACCGATGTTACTTTAATTTATATTTACTGTAACTTCTTTTGGTTTGTGTAAATAAATGTTTAATTCTTATAACTAAGTAATAATATCTTAAATCATACCTTTTTATGAATTCAAAAAAATGATGTAAAAAATATTTTTACATCAGTTCTCACGAGTTTGTGACATTTTTGTGGTCCTTATTTGGTTGTCAAAGCAAAAAATGATTAAGAATATGGAATTGTCTGCAGCACACCATGTGTCCTTCGATCAGGAATATTCATTATGAATATCACATTTATAATGAATATGAAAGTGTTATTCATCCATGAATCCCATATTCAGTGACGGATCCAGAAATTTAGGTGACTGGGGGTGCTCAGATATAAAAAACCAAAATCGAATAACTCCCCAAAACCAAAAGGGTTCCGGGTTAAATGTTTCAGTTAACCAAATAAGGTAAATTACGGTTTCGATTTTTCTTTACCATATTGGTTCACCGAATAGTAAAGTATACTATTATTTAATTTTCTTTTAGATGGTTTGGTTTCAACATATATAAAATTAAAAGAGCAAGAAACTGAAATATATTTTACTATAAAATTTTAAATTTTTTACATTTGAGTAGGGGCTTTTCCTTCTCCTTTATGAAGATGAGTCCGCCTCTACCCACATTCATAATGAATATGTTATAAATGAATAACATATCCCTTTTCTTGATGAGTATGTTACTTGTATTGTAAGAAATTCTCGAGTTTCTTATCAATTGTAGGTTTCTAATGGAACCGAAATATATATATATATATATATAKAKAKAKAKAKAGAGAGAGAGAGAGAGAGAGAGAGAGAGAGAGAGAGATGAGAGTGATCAAATACAAACCACTCATTTTTGTACAAATTGTACAAACTAGCATCAACAAATAGCATAATTACATTTATTTTCATTTATTTTAAATTCATAAGGGTATGATTGTATTTTAACTTTATAATAGATAATTTTAGTAATATTTTAATTGTGCCTAAATCGGGAAGATTATATAGATTACAAGTTTTTAGGAAATAATCAATCAACTTGTTTTTATAATAACTTGAAACCGATAAATTTTTATTAGATACTTACTAACATCAATGAAACAAAGTAATTTCCAATGAAACAAGTTCAAACTGTTCAATGAAACATGATCATACATGATTGCATCAGGTTCATATGTATAACAACTGTAATGAAACAGATTTATATTCATAGGTATGTATAACAGTTGTAATGAAACAGATTCATATATATAACAACCGTAATGAAACAGGTTCATATGTCATATATGATTGCATCAAGTTCATATGTATAACAACTGGAATGAAACATGTTTTTCCCCGTTTGCCCTTCCCTGTCTCCAATATGAATCCCTTTTTTTTTCCTTTTTTTAACTTTATTTATGTAGTTTGTTTCAATCTTGGACTTTCATAAAAAAATGGATAGATTTGTATGAAATGGATGGTTTGTAAAGTAAACCTCCTGTCTGTATGTTTATTCTCTTAAGAAAAAAGTGGGAAACAGTAGAATGTGATGAGTATTGCATGTGAATTTAATCTCCAATCTAAGGAATCAATGATACAAAGAACATATGCATATATGAGTCTTGAAGTTCAATCTGTGGTCACCATCCAATTATTCCAATATTACTCAAACTGGGATTTCTTTTGCATTTTCTACTTCAACCTATTCAATTTCAAATTTTCTACTTAAACCAGTGACTTATTCATTAAGCTTTACATAAAAAGCCAAGTTTTTTTTTCCGAATAAAGTATTCTCAATCTATACAGATAAATTATTCCATACAGTCAGCTTTATCAACTTATTATCTATGATTCTTTCTTTCTTAATACATAATTATATCTGATTTGTAAATTCCAAGATTCTAAATGTTGTGAAAGGTGGTGTGATGGCCTCGTCAAGTCCCAAGCATCAGAAACCGTGGTGAAATCACGATGTTTTTCAAGGCTTTATTGTTAGTGAAATGAAAACATCAGTGCTTCCTTTCCACCACGTCCTTTCCTTATGTGTCGAAGATGTTAAGGAGGTGTACCGGATGCTATTCCTCTTCGGATACAGGTTTCATGATCACTTATTCTAACTTGATAAAAAAAAATCGTTAATGTAAATATCGATGGGAAAATGACGTTCTTAACTAACAATTTTTCACTTATAATACAATTTACTGTTTACACATGTACACACAAGTAACTTTTTCAGTATCGTATGCATAAAAACTACGAAACATCTTCAATTACTTGTATGAATATATATACATACATGAAGGGTTATTGTAGTGTTCCTTAATTCTCTTTTTGGATTTTTCCTAGGAAGTCAAAGACTCACATACCGCTAGGTCAAAGGTCTTTTAGTTTGTAACATTTTCTTGATACAGACGTTTTATCTTGTGGATCGTTTACAACGTGATTGATTATTTTTTTGGTTTCTAGTTCTTGGATATGTCGTCTTTTAGTTCTCTACGTGGATTTCAATTAAAAAGAATAACATTGATCGACAACATAACTTTATATATATCTTTAACATCAAAAAAGTGACGAAAAGGAGAATTTTTGATTTAGTATTTAACACATCTCAAGTGTGATTTGATGTCAAAGAGAGTATTATTGCCATGCTTTTCGTTGTCAAGAGAACGATTGTCGGATGTTACGACAAGCATAGTAATTCCATTATTAAACGAGTTGGTCATGTTGAAAACTGTATGGACTCGTTAAGCTACGTATACAGCTTACATTTCATGAACGTATATGTTTTTCAAGATAATTTTCTGGTGATGAATCATCATATGGAAGAAAAAGTGTAACGATACATGTTTTTACTAATGATTTTTTAGGATATTTGATTGGTTTTCCATCAACTCCTGTACGGATAAATATGTATGTGTGGATTAATTTGTCTATATAGAATGTAAAGGTTTTTGTTTGGGAGAATTTTTTTCATGGATGCAAGAAACATGTTTTTTAATTGGGATGCKCAAATTTAAAAGAAAAAAAACTTGATATTCTGCATAATACTCTCTACTAGAAACTTATTGAATWAACCATTTTCTATATCATTAAATCACTATCAAACAATCATGTATGATATGACTAATTGGATAAACTGTTAGTTTTATTAAACCGCTAACAAACATGTCCTTAATTTTTAATGACTAAATTAGAAATGAAGTAATATGTTACTATTTTGTTGTAATTTGGATATTTATGGGTTGTTTACCAAACGCTTACTCGGTAAGCGCTTACGGGTAAAATTTAACACTATCATTTACTTACCGGGTAAGATTTTAGTCCACCAAAATTGTATTAGATGCAACAGTTTACCCGGTAAACTTTTACCGTGGTAAGAGTCTTCATCCTCACTTACCGGGTAAGACTCTTGGTCCTTGTCTCGCTCTTAACGGGTAAGATTCTTGGTCTTTACCATATTCATCCGGTAAGGTAATGTGATTTGGTGTTCACTTACCCCGAGTAAGGATTTGGTAAACGGCCCCTTAGTGTTCCAAAATGTATATGTTGACTTACTGATGGTCTTAATATATTGAGAATGATTTAATCACCAAAAAGAAGAGCTTTTGTATTTACGGTAGGAGTTCAAACGTAAACATCTTTATTTTATAAAAACGCAAGGATATTCTTATCACATGTAATAGCACATGTGAACGGATTTGGTGTTGTGCAAGTGACTTGGTCCATGATCTAGGTTGTATCAACGCGTCTCTAATTTAGCATCACATGTGATGGACTATATTTTTACATGTAATCAGTTATGGTAAAAAGGGTGTTTTTTTAAATTTAGTATTACATGTAATGTAATACAGTATCACATCTGATTTAGTAATTATGAAAACCTAAATTTGGTTGAATTACTCTTAATTGGTTTTTCACTGAACGAGTTATTCGAAAAGGCAGAATTGTCCGGTACCAAGTTTTTTTCTCCAATGCTTCATRCTAGATATTACCAAATGGGCCCCACCTGGTCCAGGACCAGGATCGACTGGCAACCCTAAAGCGACTACACTTTTTTGGAGAATTTACGGCTTGACCCARAACCRGGTATRCATAGGMCMAATTTTTTTTTAAAAAARTAAGTTTTTATAAATTATATATCAAGTTTTTCAARATTTCTACAAGATTTTCAAGGTTTTTACTCACTTCAAGCTTTTTTAAGTATTTCAAGTTCTTTTTGATGTTTTTCAAGTTTTATAAATGTTCGAATATTAAATCTCAAAAATCGTAATTATAAAAACATCTATAATATTTTTGTATAAAAAATTTAAAAAATATATTTTTAAAGTGTAGTTAAATGACACAATTAGAGATTTTAAAGTGTATTTTAATAAAATATTGTCCAAAATAAGAAAATCTTCAAAGACGGTTTTTTCTACGTTCAAAATTGATTTTTGGAAGAAAAAAAAATTGGGACCGGTTCCAAAAACATAGACCGGGCCATGGGTTTTTGGTGGGGACCGGGATCGGGATCGGTTCTAGGGACGAGTTATAAAATACATAGACCGGGCCATAGGTTTTTAGTGGGGACTGAGACCGATACCGGTTACGAAAAGCAATTCTGGGACCGGAACCGATTTAGGCCAGGCCCAAGACCGATTTTTGGCCATCTCTACTTTGTACTAACCAATTAAAATTGATATACCAAAATCTTACCAATTAGTTGAACTTTCGTACCAATTTTTTTCKGTTGGTACATGATAGTACCGACTTTGTACCAACTTCAAGTTACAAATATGAAAACTTGCTATTATATTCGAATTTTGAGTCACTATTTGAGTTTTTAGGTAACATATATGATGCGTAAGGGTTTTAATTACAATAAATAAAACTTGCAAACATTCAAATGTTTAAACAAAATAATTAAAACTACAAAAGTTTAATATTCAATACATCAAAAAATAATAAATAATCAAATAAGTGGGTACCATGGTACGCAACTTTCAATACCGTATGCCAACCAAGTTTGCATACTTGATAAGGTGCTCCCAATCGATTGTAATTTGGTGCAAATTTGTCACCCCGGTTATCCCTACCGATGAATTCYGTTACTAAACTCGGCTAACGAAGATTAGAAACATCAATTGCAATSAAAAGTTAACAATAAAACAGGAATTCTGTTTGGATTTGATCTTGCAAACCATTCTTCTCAYACTCAAGAATGGTTTTTGGATGTCAAGAATTATGATACCCATTGTCATCTCTTTGGATGTCAAGAATGGCTTTTGGATTCAGTACAGCTACCACAAGCAAGCAGACAATCATGAAGCATTCCATTGTATGATTAAGCTAGCTAGCTAGATAGATACATACATACATAGATACAATACAAGTTTCATGCACATATGAATATGATGTGGTAGTAGTATAGCAAGAATCAAGTCCAGTTCAGTTTAGCTGAATAGAATCCCCAAAGCAGTACAAGGGTTCTTTCAATTCCTCTCTGTTCTGTGTCTCCTTTTCGCCATCTCCGTTCCCTTCTTCGAAATCCCGTAGCTTCCGTCATCTTGTAAACTCATATCAAACACTCCTGAATTTGAAGCAGAAGACTGTTCTTTTCTACCATTTCCCCTCTGATTCAATTCAGCTCCACCTGAATTCGGACTACCATCAGTTTTCATGAATTTCCCATTTGCGTTTCTTGGATTCTCCTCATGGCGATGTCTCTGAATCATACCCGATTCTGGGTCCAAATCTTGATCGGAAACCTGGTACCCAAGACCCTTGATTCTCCTTCCATTTGCGTTTCTTGAATTCTTGTCATTCCCCTTTCTCTGAACCAAACCCGAGTTACTTGAATCTTTATCCCAAAATCGATACCCAATACCTGAATCGTTGTTCTTAATTTCTCTTGAATTCTCGTTAAGTAGATCGCTCTGAACCAAATCTGATTCTTCATGCGAATACCCATCGGTGATTCTTCCGTATGGTTTTATGCTATGAACCACCCCTTTAGGGAAAAACCTAGCGGAAGGAACACCGTCTACCGTCTCAAACAATTGGGGGCCATCTTTCTCGGACCATAAATCAAACCCACCAGGTTTCTGAAACCGGTCAGCCAAAACCTTCAATTGCTCATCGGCGCTAGCCGAGAACAGTTTCGGTGCTGTCTCTAYGATTTCCCACGGCCGCTCGAGCTCCGAAACGGCGGCGCTTAGCTCAGCCCGTTTTCTCATTTCGTAAATCTGGCGTTCACGAGCGAGCCGAGCTCTGAGGAGTTGTTTGGCTTTCTTTGCTTGCATACGCTTCCACTGCCACTTCGAGACGCCGCCGGGATATGTTCTTGGACCGCCGCCCATGCGAATCGTGGTCGATTTGGGGGAKTTAGCAATCGATAGATGGGAGAAACTGGATGTGAGGAACAGTCGGGTCGGGTCAGATACAATATTGGATGAGAAAGAGAGGTTGGATGATGCARGTGAAGGGATTGATAGACGCATTTGAAGAATCGGCAGCGACATTGTTGTGCCGGTGCTCCGAAGAAGAACCGTCGGATTTCCAAGATGAAGAGTAAAAAGTACGATCCAAATTTTACATCTTAGGTCCCTTCACTATTGTATGCTTGCAAGTAATGGTCCCTAAATTATAACTATCATCAATTGAGTCCAAAAACACTAAAATAAATAAAGCTTTAGTGTATACACATATTTACATTCCCACAATGATATCGATGTAATTTTGTCTGGTTAGATTACCTTTGGGATAGATGACGGTCTTCGGCGTGGAACCTTGACGGATTGGAGGGTGTCGAGTCGTTGATTGAAGTTTGTAATTTGAGACAGTGAGTCACAGAGTCAGTGAGAGTGAATCATGTAGATGGTCTGATGACGGTGCGACGATACAGACAGGCGACAACTTGAGCGTCCAGAGGAACGATAAGGAAAAGGGAAAATCTGAATGATATGAGGAAGGAATGAATGATGAATAATTGAGAGAATCAGATGTATTTTATTTGATCAAATCTGCCAAACATGTTTAAATCTGATYGAATSAGACATTTACCATTAACAGGTAAATAAACACATCCTAACAATCCAAGTTTTACAATTTAAGTCCCTAATGTATTGGTTGATTGTTAATAATGGTYCCTGAATTATAACTATCATCGATTGAGTCCAAAAACACTAAAATAAATATAAAGCTTTATTATATATACATATTTACATTCTCATAATCATATCAATTACATCGACGTAATTTTCTATGATTAGATTAATGAATACAAACCATCACGATGATTAACATTTTCTCTAATTACTACTGTTGACAGTAGTGGGTGTTGGTGGTTCCAATGTACTTCTTCTTCTAGTAGCCCGAATGTAGCACACGRTCGACACCACAAACGCCATGACTAACCCTCCAAGGATCACCCCACCTCCGACAAYTGACTTATCATCCGACTTCGACCCATGATGGTGGCGCTTCTCCAAGTACACCCCATTCTCCTCCGTCGTATTCCCACTGTTTTCTTCACGATTGCTTGATGGCCCGTTGTTTGATGGATCTAATTCAGTTGCATAATGTTTCCCAAGTTTCCGACTTTTTGGTGCTTCAGCTATCTGTACATGTAACGAGCTAGAATCCGTCAAATTAGTCACRATAGGCTCAGTCCTTGAAGATGTTGCAGACATGGTTACAAATGTGTGTGTTAAGACGAAGAAAAGAAGAACAATTTGAGCCATTCTTTTTAATCTTTGTAAGGCACACAATATTGGAGGTATACAGTGTCTTTATATGTATCTGTCTACATATATATATACATCGAGAGAGGGGGGAGGAGGTAAGAGGGTACTGTGAGAGAAATTTCCTCTTGTTAATACCTGCATTGTCTGAAGAAAAGGAGAAGTTGAATAAAAATACACGTGAATTGAATATAATACTCTGAAAAAACAACTACTGAGGGGACATGATTTATTGAGTTTTATGTTGCAATTAATGATGATGAAGTAAAATAATCAGAATWCATTTTTAATGGTAGAAAACCAAGATCAAGACCTCGATATGTGTACCATTATAAAATACATATACGAACCCAGATTTATTCAATGAAAAATATGTATTGAAACAAAAGGAATAAACGTGCATACTCGATGTTCATATTCTTGTATATCTGGTTATGTCTCGTCGATAACGCACCCTTTGGATCTCCTGATTTCAAAGGGGTTATCGAAAACGTTACTTCTGTATAAATTAAACTGGGTTTTTAATTTAAAAAAACAGACATTGATTTTAATAAATAAATGACTAAAAAGGGCATGCTCACAAACCCTACATGTCTTGTCCCTAATGACCAACACCTACAACCCTCATGATTCTAAGATGATGACTTTCCTTGTGTTTTCTTGGAATGTAGATGGTCCCTTCACTTACATGTGTACATTAATACAACATTGTTTGAGAGAATTTAAATTTTTTTTTAAAATATTTAATTAAAAATGTTTATTTTGTAAAAAATATCGTAAAAATATGTTAAGGATTACTGTTAGAAATAGGTATTATTCTAAGTTACACATATTTAAATCACTGTAAAAGAAGGTTATCTACATCTATACTATATTATAAAACATTTGACAAAAACTCTTAAAAATCATTCTTTATGCATGAAGTATCGTGTATTAATACATATTACTTAAAATTTAAGATTACAAGTAAATTATGCATAAGCACAACTTATTTAAGCTTCATGTTTGAATTTGTATAACTAACTACAGATAAACATAATCAAATATTGGATAAACATTTCATTTTAAATATAAAAAATCTAAATATAATTAAAATAATCATTGATAACTAACATAATACTTAGTTATTATCTTTATAAAA
>NC_037529.1:4615799-4621047 GCF_001531365.2 Cynara cardunculus var. scolymus
CGCTGCATTGCGCGATTACCTTTCTAGTTATATTATAAAACATTTGATAAAAACTTTTAAAAACCATTTTTATGCATAAAGTATTGTTTATTGATGCATATTACTTAAAATTCAATACCATAAGTAAATTGTACGTAAGTACAACGTATTAAAACTTCATTATTGTTTTTTTCAAAAACTACTAAAAACCGTATTATATTGACATATATAAGTAATAAAACAAAACATTAAACTTGAGATATATCTCTATGATTCAGTTCCCGGAGGGTTCCCTTCCGGTCCGTTATCTTGGTGTCCCCCTTATCACGACCCGCCTCTATCATCAGGATTGTAAAGATCTTGTGGACAAAGTCAAATCCAAACTTCAAGACTGGAAAAACAAGTCCCTTTCCTTTGCCCGTAGATTGCAGCTCATTCTCTCAGTCCTGTCTTCAATGCAAATCTATTGGGCCTCTATCTTTCTTCTTCCTGTCTCCATCTTTAAGGAGATTAAGCTAGTCATGCGGGGTTTCCTGTGGTGCCATGGTGAGCTTAAAAGAGGGAAAACGAAGGTCTCCTGGAAGACTGTGTGCCTCCCGAAAACTCAAGGCGGTCTTGGCATTAAGAGCTTTTCCAGCTGGAATCTTGCCCTCATGGCCTCCCACACTTGAAGAATCCTTACCATTAAGGATTCTTTATGAGTTAAATGGATCTACTCCTATAGGCTTAAAGAGCTAACTTTTGGGATGTCCCGATCCGCAGCGATGTTGGTGGTTGGGGCAGGAGGAAGATCCTGGGCATGCGAGATAGGATAAGAGACTGCATTGTCTCCCAGATTGGTGATGGCGCCTCCACGTCTACCTGGTATGATAACTGGCACCATGTTGGTCCCCTCTACCGGCAAATATCCTCTCGTAATATCATTAACTCTAATCTCTCTCTTTCTGCTCATGTGAAGGATATCATCTTCTAGGGTATTTGGACTTGCCCTTTCCTGAGGGACAGTCCCAACCCTTTAATCCGCAACTCCCCTCTTCCTGTCCTTTCCCATGCTGTCCCTGATAAACTCCTCTGGAGAACCAGGGATGGTCGTCTCACGTCGTTCTCTGTTCATGAGGTCTGGCTTTCCCTCTGTCCCAATGAGCCTGATGTCTCCTGGCATCATATAGTTTGGTTTTCCCAAAATATTCCCAGACATGCTTTTATTTTGTGGGTTGCCTTCAAGCAGCGTCTCAAGACGCATGACAAGCTTCGGTTCTGGGAGGGCCACTCTAACCTGTCTTGTGCGTTCTGTCAAAACGGGTCTGATTCGCATTCGCATCTTTTTTTTGAGTACCCGTTTCCTAATCAGGTTTGGAATGGCTTAAAGCCCAAGCTTAACCTCACTAGTGTCTCGGACAACTGGGCTGATATTATTGGTATGCTCTAGCAAGCCAACAAAGGAAAGATCGTCTGGTCTATTATTCGTAGATTAGTGCTAGCTGGGACTGTCTACCACTTGTGACAGGAAAGAAATAACTGCATCTTCAAGAATAAAAGAAGATCGTATATTATGGTGGTGAAGACGATTACCGATGATGTCCGGTCCAGGCTCCTAAGCTTGACCTTTAAGCCCTCTTCTAATGTTGTCCGGGCTCGGCTTGCCTGGAACCTCCCTTAGTTGTTTGTCTTCTTGTGCTGCCTTTCTAGTCTCATGAGCTCCTTTGCTCTCTTGTCTTTCTCGGTGCAGTCTACGGGGTGCCTTTTTAGGCCCTTTTTCCTGCCCTTGTGGTTTCCCCCATTGTTTCCTGGTCTTGGCTTGGCTGGGCCCTTTCCTTGTGGTTGGTTTCTTTTTTTTCTCTCTCTCTCTCTTTCTCTCTCTCTTTCTTTTTCTTTCTCTTCTCCCCCCTCTTCCTTTCTTTTCTTTCCCCTCGGGGTGCCTTGGTTTTTTCTGGTGGTTGAGGTTTGCCTCCCTCCCGAGCGTNCGCTGCATTGCGCGATTACCTTTCTAGTTATATTATAAAACATTTGATAAAAACTTTTAAAAACCATTTTTATGCATAAAGTATTGTTTATTGATACATATTACTTAAAATTAAGATCATAAGTAAATTGTACGTAAGTACAATGTATTAAAGCTTCATTTTTTAATTTGTGTAACTAAATATAGGTAAACATAATCAAATATGGGATAGACATCTCATTTTAAATACAAAAATCTAAAATATAATTAGAATAATCATTACTTATAACAAAATACTTGATTATTATCTTTATAAAAATTATATTATTAAACGATAAATAAATTACTTCGTTATTAAATCTAAATTAAATTATAAATAAAATATTGAATTAAAGAAATTACACCAAAAACCAGGACTTTAAATAGTAAATTTGATACTAATATCGATATATTTATTTCCAAAATTTTATGACATATTTAAGTTTATATTTCATTAAAAAATAAAAACATTATTGTTTTTTCCAAAACCACTAAAGACCGTATTATATTGACATATATAAGTAATAAAACAAAACATTAAAATTGAGATATATCTCTATCATTCAGTTCCCGGAGGGTTCCCTTCCGATCCGTTATCTTGGTGTCCCCCTTATCACGACCCGCCTCTATCATCAGGATTGTAAAGGTCTTGTGGACAAAGTCAAATCCAAACTTCAAGACTGGAAAAACAAGTCTCTCTCCTTTGCCGGTAGATTGAAGCTCATTCTCTCGGTCCTGTCTTCCATGCAAATCTATTGGGCCTCTATCTTTGTTCTTCCTGTCTCCATCTTTAAGGAGATTAAGCAGCTCATGCGGGGTTTCCTGTGGTGCCATGGTGAGCTTAAAAGAGGGAAAATGAAGGTCTCCTGGAAGACTGTGTGCCTTCCGAAAACTCAAGACGGTCTTGGCATTAAGAGCCTTTCCAGCTGGAATTTTTCCCTCATGACCTCCCACACTTGAAGAATCCTTACCATTAAGGATTCTTTATGAGTTAAATGGATCCACTCCTATAGGCTTAAAGAGCGTAACTTTTGGGATGTCTCGATCCGCAGCGATGTTGGTTGGGGCTAGAGGAATATCCTGGGCATGCGGGATAGGATAAGAGACTGCATTGTCTCCCATATTGGTGATGGCGCCTCCACGTCTGCCTGGTATGATAACTGGCACCCTGTTGGTCCCCTCTACCGGCAAATATATGCTCGTAATATCATTAACTCTAATCTCTCTCTTTCTGCTCCTGTGAAGGATATCATCTTCCAGGGTATTTGGACTTGCCCTCTCCTGAGGGACAGTCCCAACCCTTTAATCCGCAATTCCCCTCTTCATGTCCTTTCCCATGTTAGTCCCTGATAAACTCCTCTGGAGAACCAGGGATGGTCGTCTCACGTCGTTCTCTGTTCATGAGGTCTGGCTTTCCCTCTGTCCCAGTGAGCCTGATGTCTCCTGGCATCATATGGTCTGGTTTTCCCAAAATATTCCCAGACATGCTTTTATTATGTGGGTTGCCTTCAAGCAGCGTCTCAAGACACATGACAAGCTTCGGTTTTGGGAGGGCCACTCTAACCTGTCTTGTGCGTTCTGTCAAAACGGGCCTGATTCGCATTCACATCTTTTTTTTGAGTGCCCGTTTCCTAATCAGGTTTGGAATGGTTTAAAGCCCAAGCTTAACCTCACTAGTGTCTCGGACAACTGGGATGATATCATTGGTATGTTCCAGCAAGCCAACAAAGGAAAGACCGTCTGGTCTATTATTCGTAGATTAGTGCTAGTTGGGACTGTCTACCACCTGTGGCAGGAAAGGAATAACCGCATCTTCAAGAATAAAAGAAGATCGTATATTATGGTGGTGAAGAAGATTACCGATGATGTCCGGTCCAGGCTCCTAAGCTTGACCTTTAATCCCTCTTCTAATGTTGTCCGGGCTCGGCTTGCCTGGAACCTCCCTTAGCTGTCTGTCTTCTTGTGCTGCTTTTCTGGTCTCGTGAGCTCCTTTGCTCTCTTGTCTTTCTCGGTGCGGTCTAGGGTGTGCCTTTTTAGGCCTTTTTTCCTGCCCTTGTGGTTTCCCCCGTTGTTTCCCGGTCTTGGCTCGGCTGGGCCCTTCCCTTGTGGTTGGTTTCTTCCTCTCTCTCTCTCTCTCTCTTTCTCTCTCTCTCTCTCTCTCACTCTCTCTCTTTCTCTTTCTTTCTCTTCTCCCCCCTCTTCCTTTCTTTTCTTTCCCCTCGGGGTGCCTTGGTTTTTTCTGGTGGTTGAGGTTTGCCTCCCTCCCGAGCGTNTTTCTTTCTCTTCTCCCCCCTCTTCCTTTCTTTTCTTTCCCCTCGGGGTGCCTTGGTTTTTTCTGGTGGTTGAGGTTTGCCTCCCTCCCGAGCGTGTTATTGTCTGGCTTTTAGCGTTTTTTTTCTTGATTTGGAGGGGTCTCTCCCCTCTCTATCAAAAAATTGAGATATATCTCGTTATATTATGCGAGCACCCTTCTAATAGATGTATAGTGACGATAGTCGTCGTATAGAGTCCATCACCATAATTGGTTGTATACTTGTAATGGATGGTTATTCTGACTATCGTCATTGTAGGATTGTACTCGTTATAACTTATTGTAACGATACATTGTTTTGAAACATGAATTAAACTATATAAGGGTTTTTTCATCTGTTGATGAAAATATATAATTAAATAGGGAAATTAAAAAAGTAATACTTAAAGCAGCAGTAATTTCAATTTCCGAGTTCAGTTAATAGMAAGTAGAATTTGACGATAATAATTACAATAAGGAATTCAATGTCACGAGAAAATCATTAATTTGAAGTATAAAAACTATTCGTCAASAAGATAAATCAGTATATCCATAGGTGTTCATTTCACTAGGGTGTGTACTGTTTAAATCAATTTCAGTATCAAACATTGTATGTRAGTTTCATGCCTATTATGTAAATATATTTTCATTGGCTATTGTGTCGAGACATGTAGGAGTAGTCAACGAACATAAGCGAGTTTGTTTTGGGTTGGTTCTGCTATTTGGAGAAGTTTTTTCGTTTTTTCTATACATTCCTTTGAGTTCTAATAAATTGTTTTATTAACAAATATCTGCTATTTATATTCATTATTCTTTAAAATATTGTTTACGTAACTKTAAAAATAMAAATATGTTAATTATAAATWTTTTTATTTAAATATAACGAAAATAATTGTACACAGATTTACRATGTCAATTGCAAAATAATTACAATCAAAGTGTCTCAACGTGTAGTTTGATGCAGAATTATTAAGTGGTCAGAATAATTAAGAGACTCT
>NC_037529.1:4621103-4623534 GCF_001531365.2 Cynara cardunculus var. scolymus
AAATAATTTATGAGCACTTTAAATCTAAAKAATCTTTCTCTTTCTAAGTTGGGATAAAAAATCTCAAAATTTCAGTTTAGATAATTCGTTGGAGATGTTCTAAATGATTTTTTTGATTAACTTGGATCTCTAACTCGTTATGCGAGCCGACTAATCCCAAGACGACCATCTGTTTCGTGGGTAGCCCGGAGTCATCGCATTTGAACTTTCATGGTCAGAAGAGGATTTTTATTCCAACTTGGATTCGAACCTAGGACTAGAGGTGCTCATGGGTTAGGTTGATCGGGATGAAGACATTTGAGCAATCCAACTCAATGTTTGCGGTTTATAAAATCTTAACTCAACCCAATCCAAACTGTACGGGTTGGCCGGGTTGATACTTTGGTACATTAAAATATATTCTTCCAACCTTGAATATGTTATTTCTTTACCTATAATTTTTTTATGTATATTTCATTTAATTAATTTTCTCAATTTACATATATATGTTCACAGTTTCTGAACATCTATACGAATGAGTTATATATATATATATATATATATATATATGAATAGATTGAAAATATGTGCATATGAAGAGTGTACGTGATAATGTAATTGTCTAATGTATATATTAATAGAAATTTAACAATCATATTAAATCCAATTAATAAAATGATATCGAGTTCATCGGGTTGAGTGGATTCAAATAATAGTAAACCAACATCAACCTAATACCTACGGTTTAAAATTTTTACAACTCGATTAAACATCAGATTGCTTCGAGTTGAGTTATTTCGCGTTGGATTAAGTTGGGTTGATCGAGTTAGTCGGGTTTTTAAGCACCCCTACCTGGGACCTCCAGACACTTTAGACTTTTGAAGTCCAAGCTCAAACCAATTGGATATCACCCTTGTGGTCAATGCTCTAAATGACTATACTATATATTATGTCTTTTTAACAAATATTTGCATTTTAAAAAAAATCAGCTTAAAAGAATTGGTATATGAATCGATAATAAACGTAATTTTATTATTTTTACACGTTGCTCGATTAATTAGGAGTGTTCACGGTATGATTGGTAGGAAAAAATGAACAAAACCAMATGAGGCGGACACCTAGTCGGCTAGTTATCTGAATTGAAACCGAATCGTAAGTTGAACCGAACTGCATCGAACCGAACCAAAATAAGGCGATTACTATGGCTCGGTTCATRGTGACCTGAATTTATAAAAAAAATGTCATTTGCAATATAAAAATGGTACCAAAGTATAACATTTTAAAACAATTACATAACAAATAAATAAAAATAATCAAAGCGYTACAAGTTAAAATAATTTAATTGTTTAACAACGACAAATTAACAAAAAATAGTTGTTTCAGCCTAAGTTTTTTACCTCTTAGTCATTTCTCTTAAAAATTTCCAAAAAAGGTCATTAACCATGCAAGTAGCAACTCTTCAACTTACGGATGAGTTAAAATGTAAAAAAAATAATAATAATATGAACAACCACAAAAAAGTATATCAATATGGATGTCATGTTAACGAGAAATATATGATCGTTATTTTGGTGTAATATATTTCGTTCGATTTTTTGTATTTTTTATTTATTTTCAAATACAAAATTAAAGGACGGGGTTTTTTTTTAATTTAAAAGAAAATTGTTGTAAATCATATCATCTTATTTAAGGGGCCGTTTACCAAACACTTATCCGGTAAACGTTTCCCGGTAAAATTTAACACTACCACTTATTTACCAGGTAAGACTTTAGTCCACCAAAACGGCAATGTATGCAACAATTTACTCAATAAACGCTTACCATGGTAAGAGTCGTCGCCCTCACTTACCGGGTAAGTTGATCATTGTCTCCTTCTTACCGGGTAAGATTCTTGGTCCTTACCATATTCATCCGGTAGGGTAATGTGACTTGGTATGCGCTTACCCGGGTAAACGTTTGGTAAACGGCCTCTTAGTTGACAAGGTGTTTTCTAATTTTTCATTTATTTAATTTTTTTCTCTTAACCTCCCCTCCCTCCCCCCTCTCTCTCTCTCTCTCTCTATATATATATATAAATATATATATATATATATAAATCTATACTATATTATAAATCATCCGTCAAAAACTTTTAAAAACAATATTTTTATACATAAAATATTGTTTATTGATGCATATTACTTAATTTTTTGTTTTGATTAACTTGGATATCCAACCCGTTATGTAAGCCGACTAATCCCATGGCAACCACCTGCTTTGCAGATAGCCAGAAGTCACCGCATTTGAACCTCCGTGGCCACAAGAGGATTTTTATTCTTCCTTGGATTTGAACCTGAGACCTCCTATTACTTAAAATTCAAGATTACAAGTAAATTTATGTATAAATACAACTTATTAAAACTTCAATTTTGAATTTATATAACTAACTACAGATAAACATAATTAAATATGA
>NC_037529.1:4623809-4629281 GCF_001531365.2 Cynara cardunculus var. scolymus
GAGATATATTTCGCTATTTATGCGAACAACCTTCTAAAATGTATATATTGGTTTTAGGATTTTCGTTCGATATTAAAACCGGGTGTCTGAAATTTAATGGTAACGACTTAAGACTTGTCCGACCAAAACATCAGCTTTTTAGGGTACTTGGGCCACTCAACCAACTTGATTCGGGTCATGCGGCCCAATCTAAATCAGGATCGCGGACCGACGGGGAACCGCCATAGGAGGAGGTTTGAGGAGAGACTGAACCAACTTTTCCAGCAAGAAATCAAACAGTCCCAAGACAGCAAAGGTAGTTAATTCTCCGGCGATCGGTTGGTAAATTCGGCAAGTAAATTCTGTTATCGTGAATCTTGAAGCGAATTTCCGTTGAAAATTGAACATTTTCGTATTTGATCATCTTTCCATCGGTATAAACATCCACACAATGGCGACTGAGCAATCGGTATTGGCTGTGATAAGGGCTTCAAGGCCCAACTTTAGGAATTCAGCTGATAAAATTGCGTTTGCTATACACTCGATTTTTCTCGCAACTGGCTTCAATCTCAACGCCACTGGTGCCCCGGCCTTCACTGACGATGCCCTTGCCGCCCCCTTTTCTGGTACTCTTTTTTGTATATTATATTGTTTTCAACTTGGTTTTAGGGTTTTCAATGTACTAGGGTTTTGATTTCTAACAAAGGTAGGCAACTTAACATAGAATTAAGGTTTGGATTGGAATTATTGGAACATCATTTCGAGAACCCAACAAGTTCAAATTCCAAATTCAAAGCTCGAAACCTGATCCCATCCGTTTTCTCTGCGTTTCCATTTTTGACCTTTTTGTTTCCGTGGGTTTAGATGAAGCGAGCATTGAGGGTTGGAATGATATTGAAGATAATTATGCGTTTGTTTACTCAAGCCCAGAAGAGGGTTCAAAGAAAGTTCTTGTGAAGTGCCTTGTTATGAACAACCAGTTGTTTGTTGATGCTTTGGCTGCCGGCTCTTCTAACCCTGTTCACCTCGAGATCAAGTAATCACTTTCTCTTTATAGTGTCTAAAGCAATGATCATAGTAAATGAACTCTGTCATCTTCCATAATATCTCTATTGTTTCTAATATATGCTTTATTTGTAACATTTTCATGGTTTGTATTTGAAACTCAATTTTACATCTGAATTGTTCATATATCTCTGTGCATGTATATATAAACACCGTCAYGGCAATTTGCTAGMATGTTATTACTTGAGTTCTTCTTAGCATATGTGGTTGTTGCATCTGTTTCAATATCCCACATGTATATAACGGATATTYCTTTCATGCAGTATTAATGATTTCGTYGGAGAAAGTGATGACACCAAATACAGTTCACAGTTTAAAAACTTGGGGAAGCTTGTAGATTGCATTAACAAAGATGTCTTAACCAAATTGAATGGTTCTTCAASAGCAAGCACATCCACCACTACTACGAGGTAATTAGCTAATGTTCTTTGAAATTAATAAAATTTATTAGCTTTCTTSTAGTTTATAAACTATCAGAGTTTGGCCTTCCGAATGAGGTCTGATATTTCATTTTTCATCATTCGTTAACTCCGTAGATAATTTATGATGCATTGGGAGTTTGGGTTGTCTATACATACATACATACATACATACATACATACATACATACATATGCATCATTAACTTTTGCAAATATTAGGAAGTGAAATGTTATTGTGCAACAGAGGGAGTATTTGGGTGTGGTTGAAGTGGGCTTGTTATATATCCATGACATAATTCTTTTCGTTTTTCTAGAACAACCTACTGACGATAGGTTGTTATATATCCATGACATAATTCTTTTCGTTTTTCTAGAACAACCTACTGACGATAGTGTGGACCCATTGGATTGACCCCTGTCACTTAGTGGTGTTACTATAGATGCTAATTATTCAATGGGGTAGAAGCAAGAACCAAATAGTAGTGGGGGACATAATRAAGACCTTGTTCACTACTTGAATAGTTGAATGTCATTGATGTTAAAAGAARAAAATAAGATGTTCAGATTACAGACAGTTTCCTTACTAACTTTTGACTATATGCAAGGGACATTAGACTGGAATCCCTCCAAAATGATTGAACCAAGGAAACAAGAAACATATAGTTGTAGGCTTAAACCCTTATTTGAATCATTAACATGTTATATGCATGAGGCATGAAGGAGTAGTGATCAAAATATCAACCATATCATAATGGTCATTATCAACGTAGTGGATCCCATATTGTAATTAATTAGTTAATCACAAACCCATCAGTTAGGTGTCTGCCTCGACCCAAAAATCCACCAGCACTGACTCTTTGCTCATAAAGCAACATGGTGGAGRTCTGSTAGCTTTATTTTTTAGTTTTGGAARGAGTAGTTGATATGGAGAACTATTAAGTCAAGCTTGAATTGGCATAAGGTTATACTTAACCCAAGGAYCTCTCTGAAGTTTATGAGTCGTAACAGCTGTAGCATGTTTAATATCAAGAATTCTCGAAAGGAAGGAAGTTAACAGGCAGACATAAGTGACTAGACTTTATTAGCCATCTTTCGACTTCTATAATCCATGAGACTTTATTTGCCCATTCTCAGGCAGCTCTCTTTTGTTGTTGCTTGACACTTATAATCTTTTTGCATAACAACAATGCACCCTTCCCATCATCTTACCTTTACCCTTAGGTCCCATTTGGTTTGCGGGATGGGATTGAATTTGGAGCGATTTGGAATTGAATTCCATTCCAATCCAATGTTTGGTTTGAAGGATTTCTTGGATTWGAAATCCTAGGATTTCATTGAAATCCTACAAACATAGKATTTTAAAATCCCACAAGGGTGGTTGGTATTTCATGGGATTTCGTAGGATTGTATGTAATAATGTTTTAAAATATGTTAAAAACATTTGTTTTGTAATAATCAATTAATAAAAAAAAGATATTTTAAGTAATTATTATTTGTTTTTATGAATTATTTACAAATAGAGAAATTCAATCCGATTCCAAATCTTGCAAACCGAACACACCAAAAATTTCAAATCCTTCCAAATCCAAATCCCTCCAWTTCCAAGTTMTTCCACGAAATCCRAATCCCTCAAAACCATTCCCATATCAAACCCCTTTGCAGTCATTCTTGATATTCAAGATACGAAATCATTTTGTAGTGTATAATTTGGATGCCTGCACTCACATTTCTTCTTCTCAGATGCTTATCTAATCTGACCTATCTTTTATGATTGGAGCTTTTCTGAACTATATGCTCTTCAAAGAATTCGGTCTCATCTGTATTCTTCTGAGTTCTCTCACAAGTATCAATGCTTTATTTGGCTCATCTTAGTTTGGTGGGAGGGTACCAGATTGGTTACTTGAAAAAAAAAAAACTATATCATTCAATAACTATATATTAACAATGGACGTTTGCATTTATCTATAGAGAMCTGTCTGTTTGATGGTAAATTGCAAGAGAATTGTAGGATATGCATAAAGGTCGAAAGAAACACCTTAGCTTAGCTAAGATAAGGAAGTGATATCACTACATATCCAACTAATGGAAAGTATACGGGAATGAATCTGGCTTTTGTCCTAACAGTTTAAAAGCAATGCAAAAAAATTCATTATATCTTGTTGTTTCCCAATCAATTTTTACTGGTTTTATGTTCTTTAAAATGTTTGTTGCACAAAGCATCTTTAAAATGGTGTAGTTGTGAAACTTGTTTATGATATTGTTCAAAATTTGGGTATTTTTCAATGGTATTGTTGTCCAGTCAATTTGTTTTTTCTACATTGTATTTTTTTTTTGTAGTTCTAAACCAAAGCTACAAGATGATGATAGAGATCAGCCTAGAGGTGGACCTTTTGGACTTGAAGATCCTCATGCTCCCTACCATCCTTCAGGGTAATTAATTAATTATGATTTCTATATAAGAAKTTTACTATGATATATTGGTTTTTAAGCATGAATGGACTGTTTACATGCCTGGTTCTTGCTCTTCTCTTTCACGTCTTTCAACTATTTTCAAGTTGCAACAATTTCCATTCAAGAAAGACCATCTTGATTGCAGCATCAAGAGGAGTAGATGTTTGGCAAACTCTCGAGCTAAATTACGAAATTTCAGTCATCACTATAATTCATTCTTTGTATTGACTTCTGTCTACGATATTCATTTTAACTTGAATGGATATCTCCTTGATATGTTCTTAAAAAAGGTTAGCATGTCTCGGTCCCAAAAMAATTGCGATATGCAACTTTCGCACTCATAATTAGGTTCTTGGTGGATCGATAAGCGCTGAATTTATCTTATTATTCGGCCAATAAAAGGTATTTTTGCAGCGTGTTCACAGGCAAGTATTGCTTAGTTTTACTGTGCTMATTTCCTTTGGTTTTTGGTTGCCTTGTTTAATGATTAGTGCTGAAATTTTRCCATATGAATATGAAAACAAAAGAAACACTCTGTTCCCAYCATTTTTGACTACTTGTTTATCTTTCTGAATATTTAACTTGGAGTTGCATTATCCATGTCAGATGTGTGACGTTACAATTTTAAAGTTCCATATTTTACTAWTTAAAATGCAGGGTAGTTGTGCCTCCGGTTTATCCTATGGTTGGTGGTGGTGATCTCTATCCTCAGCCCGGTGCAGGAATGTACCCTACAAGGTTCAACCATCTTTTTTTTTCTTCTTTCGTTTCTCTTAACCTGGTTTGCAATGTTACCAAACTGAAATCGTTGCTTCAATTTGATRTACAGGGGCGGTTTTGGTGATGGTGGAATGCTCGTTGGTATGCACGTTCTTCTGTTTTTATCATGATTCACGTGTTAYTTTTAGAAGTTATATATATTATGATCATGATCATGTGTGTAGGACCAAACGATCCAAGATTTTTTGGTGGGGTCGGTGGCGGAACAATGGGGTTCCCTGGAGGACAACCGTGAGTGATTTCTTTAACTATCTACTCTCTCCGTCCCAAAATAAATGCCTGTAATGAAAAAGACATACAATTTTAGAAACTTGTAACTATTCCAGTTTTTAATAAACTAAATGATAAATTTATCGTCGGTAGATGCTACTTTTGAAAATGAACAACTATTTTGGGAGAAACTAAAATAGAAATGTGGACAATTGTTTTGTATGACAGAGAGTACTGTCTTTGTGTTACTTATAGAAACATATGGAAATGAAACAGGGGTGTTCCACCTGGTGCTCGGTTCGATCCTTTTGGTCCACCAGATGTTCCTGGTTTTGAGCCAAATCGGTTTGCAAGGTAGTKTCTCTAATATCATTGATTAGGAATCATGAAACATGGAAATGGTGTTATTGAAAGTCGATCATTTACAGGAACCCACGCAGACCGCCGGGCGGAACGCATCCGGATCTCGAGCATTTCGGGAGTGGTTCGGATTACATATAAAGTGGTCGCAGTTGGTATTACGTGCCGTTATCATACTTGAAGCTTGTATGTATATTTTAAGATTT
>NC_037529.1:4630486-4631657 GCF_001531365.2 Cynara cardunculus var. scolymus
TCAAAGATTATCGAAATTATATTTTAGATTTTTATATTTAAAATGACATGTTAATTTTGTATTTGATTATGTTTATCAGTAGTTATTTATACGAATTTAAACATGGAACTTTAATAAGTCGTAATTATGCACGATTTATGTGCAATCTTGAATTTTAAGTAATATGCATCAATAAACAGTATTTTATGCATAAAAATTATTTTTAAAAGATTTTATCAAATGATTTATAATATAATATAGATAATAAATTAAATTAATTTTACATTAAAAATAAAGGTTAAGAAAGGAACAAAAGTAAATGGATGAAGTTCCAACGAACAAAGGGATAATTGAAGTGGAAACATCCAAATTGAGTTTGTGTGCTGTGTGAGGAAGTTAAGTAACATGGGTTTGTCATGATTCGTGGCAGTCGATCATTGGTTGCTTTTGATTTCTAACTAGGTTTTAGGCTTTGTAACTCTTTTTCTTACGTAATCTTTCATCTATATATATATGTATATAAACGAAAGATAACGTGAAAAAAGAAGTTAAAATGAGAAACGTAAAAAAAAATTGAACACTTGATCACTTTTAATCTCATGCCCTTAGAAGGAAATTGATCAGGTGCATATTGGGGTACCTCATTAATGCTTATATTCAATTAGAATTAATCCAAATATGAAGATCTCTTCTTACGTTTTTTCAGCATAATTTCCTTTTTCACCAAAAGCCTATGTGCAAGAGGTGATGATATATACCTTGTTATATTGGATCTTAGGGGATGTTTAACAGTTACTAAATGATTTGGTACAAAATGATTAAGAGACTTTTATGATATAGTGCAAAATAAAATATAATTGTTTACAATGAAATCAGAACGCTGAATGGTTAAGGGAGGTCTAAGATACAAAATCATTCAGAGGGTTTTAGAACCATTAAGAAACAAACTTTTCTTTACCAAACAAGATTTACCTTTTAATGATTCAGAATTATCTTTTAATGATTTATGAAACCATTAAGGGTGCGTTTGGTACGTTGGACAGGGTGGGACAGGACAGGACAGAACACAATTGTCCTATGTTTGGTGTGGTTTTATGTGGGACTAACTAGAACAAACTAGAACAAGGGTGGGACAAGGTTGTCCACCCTTTACCCATGGAACTAAGTAGAACAAGAAACTTTTTACCACTTT
>NC_037529.1:4631939-4647053 GCF_001531365.2 Cynara cardunculus var. scolymus
AAATTATCAAAATTATATTTTAGATTTTTTATATTTAAAATGAAATGTTAATTTTGTATTTGATTATGTTTATCAGTAGTTATTTATACGAATTTAAACATGGAGTTTTAATAAGTCGTAATTATGCATGATTTATGTGCAATCTTGAATTTTAAATAATATGCATCAATAAACAGTATTTTATGCATAAAAATGATTTTTAAAAGTTTTTATCGGATGATTTATAATATAATATAGATAATAAATTAAATTAATTTTACATTAAAAATAAAGGTTAAGAAGGGAACAAAAGTAAATGGATGAAGTTCCAACGAACAAAGGGATAATTGACGTGGAAACATCCAAATCGGGTTTGTGTGCTGTGTGAGGAAGTTAAGACTGCCAAACAGCCCCTAACATGGGTTTGTCATTATTCGTGGCAGTCGATCATTGGCTGCTTTTGATTTCTAACTTGGTTTTAGGCTTATATAACTCTCATTCTTACATAATCTTTCATCTATATATATATATATAAACGAAAGATAACGTAAAAAGAGAAGTAAAAATGAGAAACGTAAAAAAAAAATTGAACACTTGATCATTTTTAATCTCACGTCCTTATAAGGAAATTGATCAGGTGCATATTGGGGTACCTCATTAATGCTTATATTCAATTAGAATTAATCCAAATATAAAGATCTCTTCTTACGCTTTTTCAGCATAATTTCCTTTTTCACCGAAAGCCCATGTGCAAGAGGTGATGATGATATATACCTTGTTATATTGGATCTTAGGAGATGTTTAGCAGTTACTGAATGATTTGGTACAGAATGATTAAGTGATCAGAATAATTAACTTTTCTGATATAGTACAAAATAAAATATAATTGTTTAGTAATTGTTTACAATGAAATCAGAACGCTGAATGATTAAGGGAGGTCTAAGATACAAAATCATTCAGAGAGTTTTAGAACCATTAAAAAACAAATTTTTCTTTATCAAACAAAATTTACCTTTTAATGATTCAGAATTATCTTTTAATGATTTATAAAACCATTAAGAGGTAAACAATCCAACACTTGCAAAGATGTTTGAGGAAGGGCAGGGAACCTTTGTCCATGGGYGGGCCGTTGCCCAGGGCATCATCAGGCCAAGGGGCATCATTCTAGCCCAAGTCTGCTATACTATAGTGAATAGTCCTCGCCTCCTTGGTCCTGATCCAGTCACCAGAATCCAGACTCTCGTCCTCTCTCCCGTCCGTCCTCGTGACTTCCTCTTCCGGTCATCCTTAATCCGYAACCGCCTCATCGGCGGCTAATCTCCAGTCCGACGTCCGTCCTCGTCTTCCTCTTCCATCCCGGCTCCCGCTCCGGCGCTCCGTTCTCCCCTTCCCTAATTGGCGCTCCCTCTCAGGTAGTCATGTACTTCGAAACTTCCTTGGAACTTTGAAATATTTCTGGTTGAGTGGTTGTCTTTTGCAACGTAATAGGCTAATAGCAGAAACCCCATTACASTATTGTTGAAGAACATGATTTCAGAGAATAGAGAATTTGRAGAAAAATATCTGGAGGACTAGGCTAACYTCTAGAACTTACCATTTCTGGATTGAACTATTATGCGAAGTAATGACTAATGACATGGTTTATATTTTTTGTGTAGTTTCCATAGGCTCAAATCACTTCCATTATTCTTCTAGCATTAAMATCGATGTAAAACTATATTAGGTTAGTTKCTATTTGATAATTTGTTGATTATTATCATTTTCTTTTTAATTTTCTATGATATTAATAATTATTAAGCCTCCAAACTAGGTGGAAAGGATCTTTCTCGGTCATTTGTACTTTCCCTAAAGAAGCAAATAAAGTAGAAGAAGCAAATAAAGTAAGAAAAGTTGCAAGTTAGGGCCATTTGAAGTTAGAGGTGTGCAATGWAATCAAGAATAGAAATCAACGATCAAGTAAGTTTTTAATCCATGGTTCAGTGGTAAATTATGTTTTAAAAGTGTATAATAACGAAATGACRTGGAACCATGATCTTAGAAAACAAGAAACGATCAAAATGGAGTTGTATACATTCTCTTAGTGGATGGTGGATAGTGGAAGTGAAAGAAAGAAGAAAACAAATTAATTGGTGGTTCAGTAAACCAATGTAGTGATAYGATTGGTGTAAATGTCCTAGGTATTTACATTCTTGATGCTTCTAATAGAGAAGCTATGCATTCTGTTTGTATGTAGATATTAGAAAATGGTGGTCAAGGTGGAATTTGGCATATCTCACTATCTAAAGGAGACAAGATCTCACAACGTTTAGCTTGAGATAGACAGACTAGAATTTGGCATATCTTCATGATCCAACCCTCACTGAAATTGCCCTTCTTGCCTACCGAATGGAATGTTAATAGGCAATCAATGATTCTGTTGAGGCAGGGAAACATGTCATATATGAAGATCAGGCCCTGAATTAGAGTTTTCCTAATTTACATGATGATGTTTCTACTCTGACTGTCGTTGAGGTTAACCAATGGACGGTTGGTTATTCCATCAAATAGGTTGATCCACATATAGAAAACGCAAAGGCTTCATGGATGAGTGAYATCACAAAATAAGATTTCATTAGAAACATCAAATTGGCATTAACACAAGTATTGTAGAAGTCATTTTGTTTTGAAAACCCACTTTGTTGTAGTAAGTAAAATGTTATAACCCTTCAACAATTTCTATTTATTGAGGCATACCTATATAGGAGACAGCTGCTAATTAGCTTGCAAGTTTTGAGSATATATGATAGTRTCTAAAGGAACCAATGYGTTCTTTGTTTTTCGGAGGTAGGGGCATTTTTTTTACTATTCGCCCAGGGCATCCAAAACCATTGAACCGGCCCYGGCAAGAGGCTTTCGGATCTATTCGCTAACTTATCCCTTTTATCGAGATCGGCTACCAAAACCTTAACCTTGTCCCATGATGACCTTGAAAAGGACCRACTCACCACATTTACGGGTTTCACATTGTTTTTTCCTCGCCATATGTAGATCGAAGCCTCCACACGGTTTGCAATCTCAAGAGCTTGATGCTCGGAGTATAAGTCAAGGCAATCCAAGAGACACTCGGGTGAAAAYTGATCCAAACAATGGCGACTGAGCAATCGGTATTGGCTGTGATAAGGGCTTCAASGCCCAACTTTAGGAACTCCGCTGATAAAATTGCGTTTGCTATACACTCGATTTTTCTCACAACTGGCTTCAATCTCAACGCCACTGGTCCCCCGGCCTTCACTGACGATGCCCTTGCCGCCCCCTTTTCTGGTACTCCTTTTTGTATATTATATTGTTTCCAACTTGGTTTTAGGGTTTTCAATGAACTAGGGTTTTGATTTCTAACGAAAGGTAGGCAACTTAGCATAGAATTAAGGTTTGGATTGGAATTATTGGAACATCATTTCGAGAACCGAACAAGTTCAAATTCCAAATTCGAAGCTCGAAACCTTGATCCCATGCGTTTTCTCTGCGTTTCCATTTTTGACCTATTGTTTCTGTGGGTTTAGATGAAGCGGGCATTGAGGGTTGGAATGATATTGAAGATAATTATGCGTTTGTTTACTCAAGCCCAGAAGAGGGTTCAAAGAAAGTTCTTGTGAAGTGCCTTGTTATGAACAACCAGTTGTTTGTTGATGCTTTGGCTGCCGGCTCTKCTAGCCCTGTTCACCTCGAGATCAAGTAATCACCTTCGCTTTATAGTGTCTAAAGCAATGATCATACTAAATGAACTCTGTCATCTTCCATAATATCTCTATTGTTTCTAATATATGCTTTATTTGTAACATTTTCATGGTTTATATTTGAAACTCAATTTTACATCTGAATTGTTCATATAACTMTTTGCATGTATATATAACCACGGTCACGGCGATTTGCTAGCATGTTATTACTTGAATTCTTCTTAGCATATGTGGTTGTTGCATCTGTTTCAATATCCCACAGTATATWACGGATATTCCTTTCATGCAGTATTGATGATTTYGTTGGAGAAAGTGATGACACCAAATACAGTTCACAGTTTAAAAACTTGGGAAAGCTTGTAGATTGCATTAACAAAGATGTCTTAACCAAATTGAATGGTTCTTCAACAGCAAGCACATCCACCACCACTACGAGGTAATTAGTCCATGTTCTTTGAAATTAWTAAAATTTATTAGCTTTCTTCTAGTTTATAAACTATCAGAGTTTGGCCTTCCGAATGTGTTTTGATATTTCATTTTTCATTATTCATTAACTTCTTATATAATTCATGATGCATTGGGAGTTTGGGTTGTCTATACATACATACATACATACATACATACATACATATGCATCATTAACTTTTGCAAATATTAGGAAGTGAAATGTAATTGTAAAACAGAGGGAGTATTTGTGAGTGGTTGAAGTGGGCTTGTTATATATCCATGACATAATTCCTTTTGTTTTTCTAGAACAACCTACTGATGATAGTGTGGACCCATTGGATTGACCCCTGTCACTTAGTGGTGTTACTATAGATGCTAATTATACAATGTGGTAGAAGCAAGGTGTGAACCAATCTTGTGTACACCAAATAGTAGTGGGGGACATAATGAAGACCTTGTTCACTACTTGAATGTCATTGATGTTAAAAGAAGAAAATTGGATGCTTAGATCACAGACTATTTACTTACTAACTTTTGACTATATGCAAGGGACATTAGACTGGAATCCCTCCAAAATGATTGAACCAGGAAACAAGAAACATATAGTTGTAGGCTTAAACCCTTATTTGAATCGTTAACATATTATATGCATGAGGCATGAAGGAGTAGTGATCAAAATATCAACCATATCATAAGGGTCATTATCAACGTAGTGGATACCATATTGTAATTAATTAGTTAATCACAAACCCATCAGTTAGGTGTCTGCCTCAACCCAAAAATCCACCAGCRCTGACACTTTGCTCATAAAGCAACATGGTGGAGATCTGGTAGCTTTATTTTTTAGTTTTGGAAAGAGTAGTTGATATGGAGAACTACTAAGTCAAGCTTGAATTGGCATAAGGTTATACTTAACCCAAGGACCTCTCTGAAGTTTATGAGTCGTAACAGCTGTAGCATGTTAATATCAAGAATTCTCGAAAGGAAGGAAGTTAACARGCAGACATAAGTKACTAGACTTTATTAGCCATCTTTCGACTTCTATAATCCATGAGACCATATAACTAAAAATGATACTTCAGAATCTTAAATGGTATCTTTCAAACTACAGCTTCTAACACATAATAACATAATTTAAACTGTTATCTGAGTGTTTGCTTCAGACTTTGATAGGTGCTTAATGCTGATAAACCACCTAACCAGTAACCAGAGTTGATAAGTATAGCGTTGGAATGTTGTTGCTTTGATCCCTGTTATCATAGAGTAGCARTTTTTTTTAGTTTCTACTCAAGGTATTCTAAAATCTTGCACACTTTGAGCTAACAAGAAGACCCGAACTTCAGCGCCGCTATGTTAACAGATAACTTAATTTTCTTATGATGATCTAAGCGAGCAACTTTGCACRGAATGGGGTTTCTTGTGGGCATTGGTTTTAATAAAGATATTAACTTATAACTTACTTGTAAGAATATACTATATATTATCAAATAATTTTGTCAGAGAAGCAGTAAGCACAATTGTAACTTCCCAATGATTAGCCAATTCCTAATTCTAAGTGCGGTTGTTGTTGACACCTGTGACCTGCCRCCATATTGGTACACAAGAATCATAAATTGAGGGAGAATGCTTTGAAGAAAGGATATGAGTGGGAGCATGGGGCCATAGAAATCATGCACTGCAAATTGATTTGGTATCCTAAATATCAACCGGAGGGGATTTCAAGATAGCAAGAGCCTTATACACCTTCAATCATGAGGGACAATRTGAGCTCCAGCTGCTATAACACAATGTTGTCTGTTTCTTCTTCCTTGGTARTTCCTTTGATCCCGTCAGACAAGAGGAGCATTTGCCCATTCTCAGGCAGCTCTCTTTTGTTGTTGCTTGACACTTATAATCTTCTTGCATAACAACAATGCACACWTCCCATCATCTTACCTTGTTATGTTACCCTTAGGTCCCATTTGGTTTGCGGGATTGGATTGAATTTGGAGCGATTTGGAATTGAATTCCATTCCTATCCCATGTTTGGTTTGAAGGATTTCCTGGATTTGAAATCCTTCAAACATAGGATTTTAAAATCCCACGAGGGTGCTTGGTATTTCATGGGATTTCGTAGGATTTGTATGTAATAATGTTTTAAAATATGTTAAAAACATTTGTTTTGTAATAATCAATTAATAAAAAGATAATTTAATTATTTTTATAATTATTTACTATTTGTTTTTATGAATTATTTACAAATAAAGAAATTCAATCCGATTCCAAATCTTGCAAGCCAAACACACCAAAAATTTCAAATCCTTCCAAATCCAAATCCCTCCAATTCCAAGTTCTTCCACGAAATCCAAATCCCTCAAAACCATTCCATCAACCCCCTTTGCAGTCATTCTTGATATTCAAGATACCAAATCATTTTGTAGTRTATAATTTGGATGCCTGCACTCACATCTCTTCTTCTCAGATACTTGTCTGACCTATCTTTTATGATTGGRGCTTTACTGAACTATAYGCTCTTCAAAGAATTCGGTCTCATCTGCATTCATCAGAGTTCTCCACAAGTATCAATGCTTTATTTGGTTCATCTTAGTTTGGTGGGAGGGTACCAGATTGGTTACATGAAAAAAACAACTATATCATTAACAATGGACTTTTGCATTTATCTGTAGAGAACTGTCTGTTTGATGGTAAATTGCAAGAGAATTGTAGGATATGCATGAAGGTCGAAAGAAACACCTTAGCTTAGCTAAGATAAGGAAGTGATATCACTACATATCCAACTAATCAATTTCTAACTGTTTAAAAGCAAAGCAAAAAAAAGGATTATGTCTTTTTGTTTCCCGATCAATTTCTACTGGTTTTATGTTCTTTAAAATGTTTGTTGCACAAAGCATCTTTAAAATGTTGTAGTTTTGAAATTTGTTTATGATATTGTCACCCAGATGCAAAATTTGTATATTTTTCAATGGTATTRTTGTCCAGTCAATTTGTTTTTTCTACATTGTATGTTTTTTTGTAGTTCTAAACCAAAACTACAAGATGATGATAGAGATCAGCCTAGAGGTGGACCTTTTAGACTTGAAGATCCTCATGCTCCCTACCATCCTTCAGGGTAATTATGATTTCTATATAAGAAGTKTTACTATGATATATTGCTTTTTGCATGAATCATGAATGGACTAGATGTATTGTTTTACATGCTTGGTTCTTGTTCTTCTCTTTCACCTCTTTCAACTATTTTCAAGTGGCAACGATTTCCATTCAAGATGAACCATCTTGATTGCAGCATCGAGAGGAGTAGATGTTTGACAAGCTCTCGAGCTAAATTTCCAAATTTCAGTCATCATATAATTCATTCGCTGTATTAACTTCTGTCTACAATATTCATTTTAACTTGAATAGACCCATTATCTCCTTGATWTGTTCTTTTAAAAGGTTAGCATGTCTCGGTCCCAAAACAATTATGATATGCAACTTTCGCACTCATAATTAGGTTCTTGGTGGATCGATAAGGGTGCGTTTGGTACACTGGACAGGGACAGGACARAACAGGTTAGGGATCCCTATCCCATGTTTGGCATGAATTTTATGTGGAACAGACARGAACAGAGTGGAACATGSTTGTTCCACCCCTACCCCATGGAACAGGGTGGAACAAGGTGGAACAGACTTATATTTTACYAATATAATCTCAAAATAAAACTWAATTMTCTTCTAAAACATCAAATAGGTCTCTCTTTTACATTTTATTCATTCTTTAAATTTTATTTATTGTATTTTATGTTTCTTAAAACTTTYATTTTACTRTCCTCAAAATATTATTTTTATACGGTTTCTATATTTTTATTAGTTTTGTTTTCTGGAAACCAAGTTTTGTGAATGTGATGATACTATATGGGATCACTAGCCAAATTGTTTTCTTGATGCTTATATTTATTTACTATTTGATATTTAATCCATTTTAATTGATTGTGCGCTTGTTGGTAGTAGTTTTTTCTTCTTAGTATGGAATGCATATAGATTTGCTTCGATAATGAATTCTTGATGCTTATATTATATTTACCTTTTTCATAAATCATTAGTTGATTATGAAATTATGTATTTTTGCAAATGTATTTTTGCAAGTAGTAGTGGTTTGATGTAAGTTATACTTTGTACATTGTATTTGTTAACATTTATATTCATTATTTAGTGAAAAAAACACTAAACAGCTCACTGGGGGTAAATTGGTCATTTTAAACAGTTCTGTCCAGTCCTGTCATGTCTTACCAAACGCTGAACRRYTGTCCTGTCTTGTTCTGTTCTKTCCTGTTCTGTCCTGTCTGCRTACCAAACGCACCCTAAGCGCCAAATTTAATTTATTATTYGGCCAATAAAAGGTATTTTTGCAGTATGTTCACAGGCAAGGATTGCTTAGTTTTACTGTGCTCATTTCCTTTGGTTTTTGGTTGACTTATTTTATGATTAGTGCTGAAAATTTGCCATATGAAAATGAAAACAAAAGAAACACTCTGTTCCCATCATTTTGACTACTTGTTTATCTTTCTGAAATATTTAACTTGGAGTTGCATTATCCATGTCAGATGTGTGACGTTACAATTTTAAAGTTCCATTTTTTACTAATTAAAATGCAGGGTAGTTGTGCCTCCGGTTTATCCTATGGTTGGTGGTGGTGATCTCTATCCTCAGCCCGGTGCAGGAAYGTACCCTACAAGGTCAACCATCTTTTTTTTTTCCTTTCGTTTCTCTTAACCTGGTTTGCAATGTTACCAAACTGAAATCGTTGCTTCAATTTGATATATAGGGGCGGTTTTGGTGATGGTGGAATGCTCGTTGGTATGCACGTTCTTCTGTTTTTATCACGATTCACGTGTTATTTTTAGAAGTTATATATTATGACCACGATCATGTGTGTAGGACCAAACGATCCCAGATTTTTTGGTGGGGTCGGTGGCGGAACAATGGGGTTCCCTGGAGGACAACCGTGAGTGATTTCTTCAACTATCTACTTCCTCCGTCCCRAATAAATGTCTGTAATGAAAAARACATACAATTTTAGAAATGTGTAACTATTYCACTTTTTAATAAACTAAATGATAATTTTATCATCCATCGGTAGAATTAAGGTAGATGCTACTTTTGAAAATGAACAAGTATTTTGGGAGAAACTAAAAGAGAAATGTAGTAGTGTCTTTGTGTTACTTATAGAAACATATGGAAATGAAACAGGGGTGTTCCACCTGGTGCTCGGTTCGATCCTTTTGGYCCACCAGATGTTCCTGGTTTTGAGCCAAATCGGTTTGCGAGGTAGTGTCTCTAATATCATTGATCAGTTATCAAGAAACATGGAAATGGTGTTATTGAAAGTCGATCGTTTACAGGAACCCACGCAGGCCGCCTGGTGGAACGCATCCGGATCTCGAGCATTTTGGGAGTGGTTCGGATTACATATAAAGTGGTCGCAGTTGGTATTACGTGCCGTTATCATACTTGAAGCTTATATGTATATTTTAAGATTTTGCTTTACTTCACCTGTTTTGTTTGGCAGATATATATAGTTTTATAGATACTGACAGATTAGATGGTCCCGACTCGTTTTGGAACCCGGTCCATCTAGCTTGTACCCGTATATATTAATCAGTAAATTATATTATATATTATTTATTTCTATTGAATCGGTAAATGGTAATTTCTATTTTAATAAATTGTGGATATTATTAGATATGATTTTGGATATTACTCTTTTTGGTACATCTCTACATGTGACGTTAATTTTTTTTTGGTTTTCGATTTATTAATTATTTTATGATGATGTGTAATTTTTGTATTAAATTAATTTTCCTTTCATTTTAGGTTTGTTAAAAATGGGAGATTTAAACATGTGGAATGTCTCACACATTTGATTTAAGAAAAAGTAAACAAACGGAAAAAAAATCTATGTTTCCCTGTTGGGAACACGAATGTGATCAAATTCCAAGGCGGAGATTGGAGTCCCCTCCCCATTTCCATGCCTAACGACAGATTCCTATGAAGAATAGGTGAATCAAGTGTCCTCGAACAAAACCTAAAAAGATTACGCTATTTTTTTTAAATCCGAACTTATTATTTTTGTCCTTAACGAGAAATTTCTACAATCACAATGCCAAATCACCAACTTAAGTTTTAAAAGTTACGCTCATGCAACAATAAATCATAAACTTAAATAAAAAGATTTAAATTTTTGAATTTAAATATTTTAGAATATACCTAGAAGGTACTCGTGCAATAAAATGATATGTATATATTTCGATTTAGTGTTTCGTTTTATTCTGTCTCTGTAGATGTTATAATACGATATATGTGGTTTTGAGAAATATAAATTTGAAGATATAATAAAATTTTAAAAATAAATATATCGATATTTGTATCAAATTGACTGTTTAAAAGTTCTTGTTTTTTTGCGTGATTTCTTTAATTTAATTTTTTATTATAATTTAATTTAGATTTGATAACGAAGTAATTTATTTTTGATTTAATAATATATTTTTTATAAGGATAGTAATTAAGTATTATGTTAAAACTCAATGATTATTCAAATTATATTTTAGATTTTTTATATTTTTAAAATGGAATGTTAATCTTGTATTTGATTATATTTATCAATAGTTAGTTACACGAATTTAAACATGAAACTTTAATAAAATGTAATTATGCATGATCTATTTGTAATCTTAAATTTTAAAGAATATGCATCAATAAACAATACTTAACGCATAAAAAATGATTTTTAAAAGTTTTTGTTAAATATATTATAATATAACTAGAAGAGTACTCGCGAAATGCAGCGAGATAAATCTCGATTTGAATGTTTAGTTATTATTCTTTGTCTCAATCGATATAATACGATTTTATGTGGTGTTGAGAAAACGATAATGTTTTTATTTTTGAATGAAATATAAATTTGAAGATAGCATAAAAATTTGAAAAAAATAAATCAATGTTAGTATCAAATAACTATTTAATAGATCTCGTTTTTTTTGTGTAACTTCTTTAATTCAAATTTTTATTATAATTTAGTTTAGATTTAATAACAAAGTAATTTATGTTTGGTTTAACAATATGATTTTTTTATAAAAATAATAATTAAACATTTTGTTAGAATTCAATGATTATCTTAATTATATTTTAGATTTTCTATATTTAAAATGAATGTTTATCCTGTATTTGATTATGTTTAACCGCAGTTAGTTATATGAATTTAAAAATGAAGCTTTAATAAGTTTTATTTACGTAAAATTATTTGTAATATTAAATTTTAAGTAATATGCATAAATAAATAGTATTTCATACATAAAAAAATTATTTTTAAAAGTTTTTATCAAATACTTTATAATATAGTATAAATATAAATTATAAATTAAATTAAATTAATTTTATATTAAAAATAAGGTTAAGAAAGGAACAAAAGTAAATGGATAAAGTTCCAACAAACAAAKGGATAATTGAAGTGGAAATATCCAAATTGAGTTTGTGTGCTGTGTGAGGAAGTTAAGGAACATGGGTTTGTCATKATTCGTGGCATTCGATCATTGGTTGCTTTTGTTTGTGGGTCCGGCTCCGAAATGGATAAGTCCTAGGATCCATGACATGTGGCACTAACCGATAACCGCTTCAWAAAAACTTATCAGTGGTCCCTCAAGTTTTCAAAATCCACAATTACATCCCTCACTTCCTAACTACTCTTATAAATAATTAAATAATAGGTAACATAACTACACTTGCGATTATGTAAGACCAGATTGTTTTCATGARACCATATTAATCACGTTGAACCTTCACAGCAAACCAGTGTGAATGAGTGTTTCTGTTATGAAGTTTCGGTGTTTTTGTACCTTTACAGTATTTGGAAGTTTCAATGTAATTTTGTGGTTTCACGAGTCTTACGAAAACAAGTTGATCTCATGTGAATCCAACCTTAACTATAAGTATCATATATAAACTATATATAACCGGTCCCCCATTAAAAGTTGAGGGTTTAATTAAACGAGAACTCTATAATTTGTAAAGTTAACGATATCCAATATAAACCATTCATTTAAGATAACTAGAATGGTACTCGTAAAATGCAGCGAGATACATCTCAATTTTAATATTTTATTTTATTTTTTATCTATGTCGATGTTATAATATAATACAGTTTATGTGGTTTTGAGAAAATGATAATGTTTTTATGTTTGAACAAAATTCAAATTTGAAGATCTTATAAAAATTTTAAAAATATCAATATTGATACCAAATTAACTATTTATAAATTTTCATTTTTTTTTGTATGATTTCTGTAATTCAAATTTTTTTGTTGTAATTTATTTTTGATTTAATAATATATTTTTTATAAAGATAATAATTAAGTATTCTATTAGAACTCAATGATTATCCTAATTATATATTAAATTTATTATATTTAAATAAATGATACATTTATCCTGTATTTGATTATGTGTATCTACCGTTAGTAACACCAATTCAAAAATGGAGCTTTAATAAGTTGTACTTACACAAAATCTACTTGTAATCTTGAATTTTAAAGAATATGCATCTTTACATAGTACTTTATGCATAAAAGATGGTTTTTAAGAGTTTCGTCAAACGTTCTATAATATAGTATAAACTATGTTATTTATTAAATAAATAAGAATAATTTAGTAACTAAAAAAAGAATTCATAAATGCGTTTAATTAATTTATTCCATAAACAGAAAACTCATAACTCTCATAAATATGAAATCCATAACACCCCACACTTGAGTTATATTTGAATCATTGATGCCAATAACATAATGTGTATTTTCGATGTTCCGTTGTTTTTTGTATCATATCATTTGTTTTCGTTGTTTACAGTGTATCACATTATGTATCTTATATTACAACATGTAATAGTGGGTACGTACATAGAGAAAATGATCTTAATTAATCTATCAAAACATGAATACGTGAGTATCACAGTGGAATGCTCGCACCGGATGGGGGAGAGGAGATGAGAGAGAAGAGATAAAGAATTCTAAAATGCCTAAAATACCCTCTATTTAAAATTTTAAGTCAAAATTACAAAAAAATATATATATATATATATATATATATATATATTAATTTCTTAGTTTAACCTTTGATTTGTGATTGAGATAAGATCTCACAGAATACTGAGTTCTCCCGTGAATGACCCTTGAAAATTGTGGGGGTGTCACATTTGTACTATGACAAACCAACCAATTGTATTACCAAGCGCACTAATTAAATTGGTACAAATTTAAGTTGGTTGGTAGTACCGTATCAACTTCATAAACTTGGTTGATACGTGATATTAGAAAGCGCCTACGACGGTAATACCGTACCGTACTAACTTATATATATATATATATAGTTATTTATTAAATAAAAAATCAATTAGGTGAATTATATTTAATTATTAATGTTTCAAATTCATTTTTTAACGAGGAATTTTTCAATTTAACATTTTATTATTTACTGTTTAGCGCATTACTTACTCCTCCACGCCTCCTCTTAGCAACCTTAACTCATTACTTGGGGGACTTTTACCAATTTTTTTGGTTAAATGCTGATTCGGGTAAGATGTCTGACAGTGGCAAAAGGTTTGACTGGAGTAAGAGCAGATTGGATTTTCTTGTTTACCAAACATTTTGTATTAAGTGCTGATTGTGTAAAAAAGACCATTATATCCCTCTTTCTGGAGTAAGTACTGATTGAAAATTATTGTTTACCATATGTATTGTATTAAGTGCTAACATAAAATGTTATTTATCAAAAAATTTAAATATAATTTTAAATTCTTTTTTGTTTACGAAAATATATTGAAATCAAGAAATCGATTAGGATGTTAGAAATCAATAAAAGGAAGAAGAAATCCCTTGGAAATCGATTACCATAACTGAAGAAGCTGTCGCACCAGTTTGGTATGAAGAAGAGCTCACCGATTTTTAGGGTTTTAGATGGGAGGGTAGATAAGGAATAGATGCCTCTTACCATGGTAAGATTGGTTTTTTTTGCTAACCCCAGTAAGAGGACGGTCAGAGGGAGATTCATTTTGTTTTTTAGTGAACACTTTTACCTCTTACCCGGGTAAGCATCTCTTAATGGGTAAGAGGCGGGTAAGAGGTGGTAAGAGATTAGTAAACGGGGCCTTAGTAACTCCTCATCTCCWCCTCTACTCAAAACGCACACACTTCCATCGTTCGACGACCACACGATCTACACCTCTACACGTTGCTTGAATGCTTTTGTTGTATTACTTTTGTTTCACTTCTTTGGACAATATGTTATGTTGATGAATTTGTAACTTCAACTTTTAAGATGTTGGTACAAAATCGTACTAACATGTACCAACTGAATAAAATTGGTACCAATTAAGTTGATACCAAGTAGAGCTGGTTGGTAGACGTATAAATACTTGTCTACCAATTATAACTGGTTGATACACGGTATTAAAAAAAACATGGTATCATACCATGTTCACCCCTAGAAATTTGTATGTATATGTATGTTTGAAGCAAAATTGCAATTGTTGGAACTTCTGAATCACTAACAAGTCTAGTTTCTTTGATCGGAGTCGGATCAACAAATGATTATTAGCTCGAAATTTGTAACTGAGTCATGTCTGGCAAGGAACAGTCATTGGTCGGGCCTTAACTTTACGTATTGGTCTTTAGTTGGACTCAAGCTTTGGTTAATTTGAACATCTCTGCATATAGATATATTGTGCTCATTCGCTCCAAAGATATTTACATGTGAATACAAAAAATACTTGTAATTTTTTAGGTTACACAATTYTGACATCTTTTAGGTACATCACATACAAGAATGTGTCTGATCTCAATTTGTCGTTATAAATTATTTGTATCGTTTCATGTGGGGTTACTTTTGTTGAACTTTCATGGTTAGGGGACAAAAGTGGTACCAAAATTACTGACTTCTTACCCCCATTTAGG
>NC_037529.1:4647153-4649391 GCF_001531365.2 Cynara cardunculus var. scolymus
TGCAATTAGTTACACGAATTCAGATATGGAGTTTTAATAAATTGTACTTACGCACAATATATTTGTAATCTTGAGTTTTAAGTAAAATGCATTAATAAACAGTAATTTACGCATAAAAAGTAGTTTTTAAGAGTTTTTGTCAAATGATTTATAATATAGTATAGATTTTTTTTATAATTTAATTTAGGTTTAATAATGATATAATTTATTTTTGGTTTAATAATATAACATTTTATAAAGATAATAATTAAGTATTCTGTCAGACTCAATGATTATTCTAATTATATTTTAGATTTTTTATATTTAAAATGAGACGTTTATCCTGTATTTGATTGTGTTTATCTGCAGTTATTTACACGAATTCAGATATGGAGCTTTAATAAGTTGTACCTACGCACAATTTACTTGTAATCTTGAGTTTTAAGTAATATGCATTAATAGACAGTACTTTACGCATAAAAAAATGGTTTGTATGAGTTTTTATCAAATGATTTATAATATATAATATTTTTTTATATAAGGGAATACTGCTTTCAATTTCAAAGAGCTCTATTTCSGAACAGATTAGAGATCCGTAGGGGATTATAGTTTAATTGGTTGAAACGTACCGCTAAAGGGGGCGGTAGTCTCCCTCCTAAGGTCGGTCCACGGGGGTAGCTAGACCATCTACCCTATGTTTCAAACTTGTTAAACTTGGCCTAAGGTCGGCCCGCCTAACCTAATGGTAATATTATCATATCGGTCCCTAGGCCCCATTGCTAGAAAGGCTCGGAGTCAAAAAAGTCCAGGGAAGCTTTTCAAATAAAATAATTTACGTTTGGTTTAATATTATAAATTTTATAAAGATAATAATTAAGTATTCTGTTAAATTTAATTATTATACTAATTATATTTTAGATTTTTTATATTTAAAATGAGATGTTTATCATGTATTTAATTGTGTTTATCTGTAGTTAGTTACACGAATTCAGATATGGGATGAAATCGGATAGGGATGAAATCGTTTAGGAATGAACGGGTTTAAGAGTTTTTAAGAGTTTTAAGAGTTTTTAAGAATTTTAGCCAAATGCTTTATAAAATAGTATAGATTAAGGTTAATATGATACTACCAACCAATTACAATTGTTTCGGATTAATAAGGTATAGTTTATACACATGTTTGTCACTCTACTTTTAACATTTTGCAATTATTCCAACATTTTTACCTTCTACGCTAAAGTCTTATGGACCCATAGCCCACCCCTCAAATATGAGAATTTATATCCCTTTCTCAACTTGTGGCGATTAGTAACTGAAGGGTTATTTTAACAACATTTATTTAAAAAATTGTCTTATTTATAAGAAACTTTCTCAAAACTGTCTTATAAAATAGCTAATATGATACTTTATATTAAAAGTATCCTAAAAAACTTGTTAAGACGCCTAAAGCAGTCAGTTAGGACACTTATTTATTTGTGACGTCCTGTAAACTTAGTTTTGTTGTAGTGAAATCAATTCCAAAATCCATCCAAATTCAATCCATTCTTATGAACTAAACGGGACCTAATTAGAGTAAAACATATATATTTGGTCCATGTTTTTAGTGAAAATTAAGGTTGTGGTCCATACAAGTCATTTTTTACGCCCTCACGGTTACCATGGCTTGCATTTCGTTACATAGATCCTTGAAGCCAACTCCTTTAAAAAGATTCCTTTAAGTGAACGACATATTGGTCCTTTTCCATTTCCCCTTATTTTATGTCGGGTCACCAATTTATCGGGACGGTTTTGTCCCTCATTTTCCCTGTATCCAAACTATTTTGGGGTCTGTCTACTTACACGTTTCGCATTTGATCTCTTGTCCCTGGTATTCCTTTCACTTCAGTCCAATTCACATCTTCCTTAGAAAGTTATACTAATCCATGCAACATTTCAAACAAAATATTTTCACGTAAACACCCATATTGTATATATTTTCTGTAAATCTGCTCTCATTAATAAATAAGGTTGTTATATATTTGTTTTTTGATGATTAAATATATTAATAATATAAAAATAATTGACGAGATTAATAATAATATTAAATAATTAATCTATACTATATTATAAAGCATTTGACGGAAACTCTTGGAAATCACTTTTTTATACATACAGTACTATTTATTGGTGCATGTTACTTACAACTCAAGATTACAAGTAGATTATGCATAAGTACAATTTATTAAAGCTTCATATATGAATTCGTGTAACTAATTGCAG
>NC_037529.1:4649546-4653258 GCF_001531365.2 Cynara cardunculus var. scolymus
TAAAGAATTTATATAAAAAAATGAGAACTTTTAAATAGTTGATATTATATTAACATTGATATTTTTTTCAAATTTATATTTTATTCAAAAATAAAATCGTTATTGCTTTTTTAAAAATATATAAAATCGAATTATAACATCGACATATACAAAAAATAAAATAGAACATTAAAACCGAGATCTATCTGGCTGTATTGCGAACAATTGAAATTAATTAATAATTGATAATCTAAAATAACAAATAAGAATGGATATATCATGTTTGCCAAGCATGGCCTCACACTCTGTTTTTTAAAAACAGTACGGAAATATTCATCTTAAAATTTAATGAAAAACAAACATATTAAATACCACCATTATTACCATCACATGTAAATTCCAGCATAAGGGTACAATTTGTTCTACATATGGTACAAGTATCCACAGCATAAGTCTCAATTATTTATGTGAATTCTCTACCCACACATCATCGTAGACGTAGAACCAGTTGATTGAAAATGGCGGATGAAGTGAAGCTCTTCGCCATTGCACTAAGCCCATTCGTTTGCAGAGTGAAGATCGCATTGAATATGAAGGGAATCAAGTACCAAAACCTGGAAGAAAATTTCTTCAACAGAAGTACCCAACTCCTCAAATACAACCCTCTTCATAAGAAAGTTCCGGTGCTGGTTCACAACGGAAATCCGATATCGGAGTCCCTCGTGATCGTCGAATACATCGACGATGTCTGGAAACAGGTTCCGATTTTCCCACAAGATCCTTATCAGAAGGCTGTTGCTTGATTTTGGGTCAAATTCATTGATGAAAAGGTAGTGGTTTTACTGATAGTTTTCTTCAACAAATATGTGTATATGTATAGATGTGATCAATCTTACCTACATTGTATATATGGTTAATGTTTGTGTTCAGTGCATTCCTGCATTACACAAGGTCTTTGGCAACAATGGAGGTGAGGAGGTGGTTGCAGAAGCTTGTGAGAACCTGCAAGTACTTGAAAATGAAGTGGGAGTGAAAGGTAAGAGGTTCTTTGGAGGTGATAACATGAATATAGTTGATATTGTTGCTGGTTTCATAGCTTATTGGCTTCGATTGATGGAAGAAGCAACCCAAATCAAGATTTTTACCGACGATAAGTTCCCCAAACTAACGAAATGGAGTGACGAATTCGTCAACTGTCAAGTTGTGAAGGAAATCTTACCTCCAAGATCACTGGTGCTTGCATATTACAAGAAGCGGTTCAGGAAGGCATGATTGTTATGAATTCAGTTTTTATATATATATAAAAATAAGTCGAACCTTCACAGCAAAAACACTTACCTTCATAGCAAAAACACTGTGAAGGTTACCTTCACAGGATTTTGTTCACAGTGTTTTGCTGTGAAGTTTCAAATATAAAAAAGTGGTTTCAAAAGGTCTCACGAAAACAAGTTGGTCTCACGTGATTCTAAGTATATATATATATATATATATATATATATATATATCGATGTTGCAATAAGCACCTTTGTCATGTATTATATTGTGATCATGATGTTTTGTGACGGTTTGAATGTTGAGCAATTGGTATGTTGTCTATCTTTTAAATTTTTGTTGGCTATACATGAAAATGATTCAAACATGAAACCCTATAATTTACGAGAATGTGAAAATAATCTATCAACCAAATAATGTGATAACAATCAAAATTAAAGAATTTTTTAAATTTAAAAATAATATTTAAAACAATTCAAAAAAATTGAGAGGTGGAAGGGTAATCTTGGAATTTGAAGTGATGATATTTAAATAACACGATTACAAATAACTCTGATCATCTTGGACTGATAACATCATCGTCTACGGTGGTTATCTAGTGTACCACTGTTAGAGGAAAAAGATTCATAAGTTTTCGAAAGACAGAAAGTTCGAGGACAGGAGGAAGAAATCGAACACCGGAAAAAGTTTGCAGAGGCATTTGATTCAAGGTTTTCTTTTCAAAACATTATTACTATGAATCGATCACCATCGCGTGTTCAATTGAAGTTCGATTGTCACATGATTATCACAAGAAATAGAAATCTGATTACACATTGTTCAGTTCGATTAAGGTTCACGTATCACACGAATATCACACCGAAAATATGAATCGAGAGGCACACGATTGTCACAAGAAGTCCGACTACATTTTGTTCGGTTCGATTGAAGTCCGACTACATTTTGTTCGGTTCGATTGAGTTTCCGGTATCACATAATTATCACAACCCAATAGTGTATCGATTATCACATGATCGTTTCGATCAGGTTTCAGTATCACATAATCATCATGGCCTATTAGTGAGTAGATTATCCCATGATTATCACCAAATACAACTGCACATTCTTTGGTACGATTATTTTACGTATCACACAATTATCACAGCCAAATCATGTATCGATTATCACATGATCATCACCACGTAAAACTGCACATTGTTTGGTCTGATTAGTTCCACGTATCACACAATTATCACACAATTAGTTCCAATTAATAGCAATTATCACATGTTACCAAATAGGAATATGTGGTTCCATTAGGTGTCACATGACTGTGATGGAAAATTTGGTGGTTCGTATGTCCCTTTCAATCTACATAGTGATTTGTTTATATATATATATGTGTATAAAATCAAAAAACAATTCCAATTAATTATATGTGTATGTACATAAAGTTCAGATGAATGTTTACCAAGGTGTTCCTYAGTTTTTTATTTTTTTGAGGTTTTTCCCTGAACCTCCATCTATATATGTGTATATATATGAGAAATATTTTGCAAACCAAGATATTTGTAGAAACCGTAAAAACCGTCGATTTGATTGTTTATTTTTGTGAAAAAAAAAAATTCATGAAATTGTTTAACCTGATGAAATTGTTTCAGATAACTCATTTCAAATTATTGTAGACATTATCATCTTTAATCTATTGATTTTAGTAAAAAAAAATCATCAAAATGGGAAATACATGAAACAATTTATATTATGACTGTAATTTCTGATAGGTGATTCGTATTTCACATGATTAAAACAAACATTAATAATACGTGTTTTGAGCAAAACGGAACATCTACATGTATTATATCATATTCTTACGCAATGAACGTGTAACCGTGTATAATTCGGTTCCTATTAGAATGATTATTTAATTGGGATTCTACGAACAAGAGAATTTCAGGAGTCGTTTACTAATGATTATTTAAACCGGGTAAGAGCCACCACTTTCTTTTGCCTTGTCGAGTACACTTCTCAGTCGTTGAAATTGGCATAGTAAGATTTTCGAAAAACGTCTCTTGATAAGCACTAACATGATAAGATTCTTATTACAACAATGTACTTTCAAACTATTTTTTATTAGGACAATGTACTTATAGCATTGGGTAACCTTTTGATTTAAATTTACTCATTATACTAGGTTTTCATGTTACCTCATTGTCCACGTAGGCTGTCCACATGTACTATAGTGATGTGATTTTCTTGCAACATCATTGTACTTTCAAAATTATTTTATTATAGCATCTACTAGTTCTGATTAAACACTATATTTTTAATTTTAATATTTAGATATTTTACATGTTATTTAATAAATGTATTAAATGAATTAAAAAAATTCTAAATTATTCATTAATATATCAATATCAATAAAACTAGTAGAACACAACTTATGTCGCTAACATTTTTAAAAAATATGTGTTTTTTGAAAAAA
>NC_037529.1:4653878-4705324 GCF_001531365.2 Cynara cardunculus var. scolymus
AATGCTATAATAAGAAATTTTATGAAAGTAGGTTGTTATTTCATGCATTTGACCCTTTACCAAATGCTTACTCAGATAAGCGCTTATCAAGTCATATTCCCTTATCGGATGCATATGACAAGGACCAAGAATCTTACCTGGTAAGAGCGAAGTCACGAACCGAGAGTCTTACCCGGTAAGTGATGGTGACAACTCTTACCACGGTTAGCGCTTACCGGGTAAATTATTACATACAATGTTGTTTGATAGACTAAAATCTTACCTGATAAGTAAGCAATAAAGTTGAAATTTATCATTAAGTGCTTACCGGGTAAGTGYTTAGGTAAACGTTCCCATAGTGTTTTTAGTTTATTTTCTCTTTTCATTTTTTGTTTTACATTTTTATTATTAGTTAATTAATTAATAAACATTCCCATAGTGTTTTTAGGTAAACGTTCCCACAATATGAGATAGGGTTGTTTTTGTGAGACATGTGAGACACGATTTTTACACTTGAAATTTCACAACAAAACACTATGAAGGTAACATTCACAATGTTTTTGCTGTGAAGATTCAGTTTTTTTTATCTTCACAACATTTTGTTGTGAAGTTTCACGAAAACAGCTTTGTCTCACATGAACCCAACCCGTGTATATAATAACTTTATAATTAATTTTAAATTTTTATATTACCATAAGTATTTATATGACATACCACTCTCAGACAATCTTGCATCTGCTTCTTCTTAACGCCTTAAAAAATGTAAAAATTTCTATATTCACATCGACAAAATCCATACCAAAAACTAATTTTAGTACAAAATTGGAAAAACCCGAATGAATTTTTGAATCGTAAATCAATTATTAATTTATTTACCGACAAATTAAATCAAAATTCTTCATCACCTTTGTTTTTTCTCTTCCGAACTTCAAACAGTAACATTGATACTTACATTACATGTTTCTCACCATCGTGGTTTTGGTGCACTTTTTGTTGAGTCGCCGTGGTTTAGGCGGGTATATCTCGTATTTGATGAACTTCTCGACTTCAACCAATGATCGAAACATTCGTTCAGATGATTTATGATGGTAAAACTGCATCGAACCAGTTTCAATCAGCTAAATATATAGCAAACATTTGCATATGTCACGATTATATTTATAGGTACATAACAGTATGCAATTCTATGTTGAATAAAAAATGTAAAGTTTTACTGGATTTATAATGAGAATCTTTTAGCAGATAAAAAGTTATCTGAAATGCTTCTTAATACGACATAATTAAGAAAACTGTAAATTAAGATAAAGATTCAACGGTAATAAATCATCTATAATTTTTTAAAAATTCCCAAATAATATTGTATTCAATTCTGAGTAATTATTGAAGTAATTAACTATTTTTTTTCCAAATCATATGAGTTATCGAAAAATCACAACGTTTTTAGTTTGAGGATTGAACCTTGTCATGGGTTTTGTCGGGCCGTTTTCTGGTCTCGACTCTCCATCCATCTAGTCGATTATGCACGGATAAATGACAGCTTTGAGTCTCGACATTTGGGAGCCTTTTACCAATTAATCTTGACWACTGTTGACAAAGAAACCCATAAATTTAACCACACAATTTACATTTCATTCGTTTTAAAAGAACTTGACTTCTTATTTGAGATATAACTTAATAAAAATATTTGATCATTTATCAAATACCTAAAATACCCTTTCATGCGAATAAAATAAACAAAAACTTAGATACCATCTTTAAAGTTATAACCATCCATTAACGATTAATACTGATTGATAAAAATACAAAGAAAACGAAAATATTATATACATAAGTGTGTGTGTGCATATATATATATATATATAGAGAGAGAGAGAGAGAGAGAGAGAGGAGCGATCAAATGAGAACCACCCAATTTATACAAACCGTGCAAACCACCTTCATCCATCGATTTCATTGTTTAATCTTATGGAAAAAATTCATGAAATTGTTTCATATAATACCTTTTTTGATGAAGTTGTTTCATATATGGTTATGAAATTGTTTCATATAATAGTTAATGAAATTTTAATGAAACTGTTTAATGTATTTCTCTAAAATTAAAAATAATGAAGATGATAATATTCATAATTAACACTCTACACAATAAAAATGATTAATCAACCTTTTATAATTACAAAAAAAAAATGAAAAATTATGATTGGTTGAATGAGCTTTGTACGGTTTGTACAAATAACGTGGTTTGCAAAGTAAACCTCCTATATATATATATATGCATGTATGTATGTATGTATGTATGTATGTATGTATGTATGTATGTATGTATGTATGTATGTATGTATGTATGTTGGAAGTAGAAGATTAAGAAATATTACCTTATCCCTGATGAGGATATAATTGAGACAACGAGTTGGAAGTTCAAAGTGTCCATCAACATAATGAACAGTCCATGATGTTCTTAGGCCTCTTTTATGCATTCCTTGTGGTTCATCATGAATTGGATGTTGTACCAATCTCAATATCCCCTATTATATATTCATCATCAAATACCAATACAATCTTCAACACTTTTTAACAAACGTAAACATAATTATGTACGTAGTTTATAAATAACTGAAGTTTTCGATCCAATATCTCTTTTCAAAGAATGATCAGCAATTCAGTCCCTATAGTTCTTGTATCTTTCTTGATGAAAATAGTTCTCGCTTTTACGTCATATTTTTTCATGTAATTTTAACAACATTTTCTATGGTCCGAATGTCGAAAATAAAAGGGTTTTAATTAATACTCAAAAATCAAATAAATATAAAATGAATGTAAAGGATGCTTACTCTCTCAAGAACCAAGATACTCTTTGAAGTCTCCTGCCTTTTGAATGATAATGGGACACTTGCAAGTGCTTCCTTGTTTACCATATAATCAAATCAATCAATCATAACAACATTCTTACATGTATATTATGTGTATGTATATGTATACATACATACATACATACATACATACATACATACATACATACATATAGTTCCATTTCTTTGCAAACCCAGTTCTCGTACAAACTTAAAAAACCAATTTTCATGAGTTGTTTCATAAACAACACAGAGGAAACAACATTGTATAAACACTGCATTTTCACATGTGTTGTTTTATATGTGAAACAACCAAGAACTAAAATTTTGTAAGTTTATACGATTTTATTGAATATGTAGATAATTATGCGTCTAGATATCTATATATAATTAGTTATTGAGATATAAGTAACATACCTCAAACATGTTGAGACTAGCTTTTAGTCCATGTGAACAAATGGTAGAAATTATAGGAATCGTATTTTCATTGAATTTATCCGCGTTCTCATTTGATATTGATGGAGGCTAAAACATAAAATTAACTTAGTTATATACATATAACATATTATACATACAAGATTGGATTTCGATGAGAAGAAAAGTTAAGGTGAGAAGCGTAAGAAGGGATCTCTACCCTTAGATGCACATTAGGATGAGATGCAACGCATCAATCCCTGTATCAAGCGTGATTCAGTGGTGGGTTTGAGCTTAAAGATGACCAAGGGTCCAGTTCCCTTCTTACTACGCTTTTCACCTTAACTCTCTTTCTCACACGATCTTTCGTCTACACACACACACACACACACACACACACACACACACACACACATATATATATATATATATATATATATATGCATATGCATATGCAAACGCATATATATCCAATGCTGATACAACATATGTTGAAAATACTAAAAGTTGCATGGTATACCGATTCATTCAAATCAAGAACACACGATCGTTTCTTCCATCGCGTAGAGCTTAATAAACTTTCGTTTAGAGGATGAGATGTCATTCTTGGGGATGAATTTTATATACAAGGTGCAAACAAACGTACAATTTTGTAACTCAGAACTAACAACTAGCTATTTATAATACTCAGTATTTCAGTTGCACACATTAAAAAAAAATGCTATAACCCCAAAAAAGATAATGTATTAACCATCTTGGCTTATATGTTTTGATTTTATTTTTCAAAATTTCCTTATAAATTTGACAATAAAAAGCATATTTTGATTTTGTTTTATTATGGTGATATATTATTAATGATTTGTCATAAAAGAATATAAAATAGTATATTATACCATATTTACGTTCTTAGATATATATTTTCTGATCTGATATGTATCATAAAAAATTTGTCTTTTCTTCTGATCTGATGTATCATAAGAGATTTATCTTTTCTTGGTTATTAAGTGTGTCGTATTGGTTGTGTATGTATACACATGCACCTTTTTCTGTTAAGAAAACGATCTATGAAGCTATGTATGGACCTTACACCTCAACTTAATATTAGGGTGTTCGTGGTCCGATTTAGGCGGTTTAACCCCTCAAACCATAAACCAAATTGCAATGGCGGTTTAGAAAATTTTCCAAACTGGTCAAATCATACCACAAAAAAGGTGATCTGGTCTGATCGGTTTAAGCTGTTTGGTCTTTTATGGGGTTTTAACTCAAAAAAAAAACATAACATCTATATTTAAAATGAAATTTCTACCAGTATAACATTATTAAAAATAGGATACCCTACATCTATCTCTATAACTAAAAAAATATTGAGCAAGTCAAAAAAAGGTAAAACAAATCCATTAACAATAGTTGGAATTTTAAACAAATATTGAGCAAGTCGAATGACGATTTGAAATTTTGGATTTGATTTTTGAAGGAAATATGATTTTTTTCAATTTTGATGACACGGTCAATTGAGAAATGAAAACTAAAAACATAACATTTTGGACGGACTTTTTTTAAGTGTGCTATATAGTCGAATCTATAACATAGAAATTAAATATAATTAAATATGTGTTTTTTTGACGGTCGGTTCGGTTCAGACAACTCAAAGAAACATTTAAACCACAGACCAGACTACTTAACCCGTCAAAAACAGTTCGATTTAACTTGGTTTGACCAATTTGGATGGTCCAACGATTTTCTTAATAAGGAAAAAAAAAACGAATTTAAATCAAATGCGATAAACTTGATGGTTTTATATGTTGGTATTGTCGTTTTCATATTTATTTGCAAAATATGATGATTATCTTCTCCAACTCTACACTAAGACACTAAAAAAATGGAGGTAAGAAATGTTTATATTGATCGGTCTTGGTTTGACATGGTTTACGCGTTATTGGTTCCTGATTCTCCTAGGATTGTAGTTCAATAGGTAAGAGCACTGCCCTATCAAGGCTGATGTTGCAGGTTCGAGCTCCGTCAGTCCCGACGACTCTATATTTAGACGTCAATAAAGTAGGCCTCTATAATCAAAACTGATATTTTATTTGTAATCATATATAGATTAATAGTATAATAATAAATACATATATCATATTATTATTATTATTATTATTATTATTACATTAAAAATGCTATTACTATTTTTTTCAGTATGTGGTGGAAGTTGGTAAGTTAATATGCATTGGAAGCATAAGTTTTCCATCTCTATGGTTGATATCATTTGATGCGTCATTCACATGTGCATCTTTCGTGGATAATCCAATGCATAAACGTACTGGCCAGCATCTCGATGGTCGATTTGGTCATCGACAGTGGTGGTTCAATGTTATAACTAAACAGAGAAAGCAGAAAAGTACCCCGAGATATAGGGATAAATACCGAAATTTGGCGAATATTTATACAACCAGAGATGTCGTCGCCATATATTGTTTCTCGCAGTTAAAGCATAATGATTTTGAGCATAAGTTTTCATAGTTATTTACAATAACTGTACAGATAAGATTTAGGAGGCTGAGAATCCACTTCAACGACGCCATAATTTGGTCTTTCGCATGACGAAAATCCCTCCTTCCGACCACATCCACCACTCCTCTGCCCACAATAGAAAAACCAATTACATCAAATCATAATCATCTCAACCAAATAAAACAATAATCTTGAATCTAGCACACCAAGTTGTTTTCATGACAGCTACTCATGCATTTAAAAATCAAGATACATTGTTGATATATGTGTTGCAAAAAGTTATGAAATATGCATGCAAATGATATGCATCAAATGTTTTGTTGTACACCTGTAGAAATGCTCGGACACCGGGGTCAAAGTTAAAAGACGGGAGCTGGACTAGTGTGCCACTGAGGAAGTTGGGCTCCTTGAGGGGGTGGATTGTGAGATACTGCATCGGTTGGGAGGGGGAACAAAGGTTGCCTTATTAGATGCGTTTAAAATCGTGAGTCCAGATGTGGACAAAACGGACAATATCTGGTACGGTTTGCCGGGGATGTTACAAATGGTATCAGTGTGGAAATGATTTTAAATTCAACAAATATGTTTCTACAGCCTGAGAAAAGTTATTCTCAGCATAATAGTCGATACTCTTAACCAGGGAAGTGTAGGATGACAAAATAGATCGAATTTTGATTGTTGGCAGTACGAAAGGGAACAAATTATACAAGTCGGTTATGATAGGGAAAGAAAAGTTGGGGATGTAAGCATATGAAATGTCAAACCACCACAAGATCAGATCCAGAACAAACAGTTCCAGATAAATCTGTATGGAACATAGCTCAATAAACTACAGCTTCTTATCTTCCGTCAGCCTACTGTGAATCCTAAGCTAGATCCCATGATTGAGAGTTATGAGGGTGCGTTTGGAACAAGATGGGATTGGACTTGGCAGGCAAGAGTAAATAGGTAAAAGAATTGTGAGTGGTTCTATGGTTTTAATTTGACATGGGTAGTTTAGTAATTTATCAATCTCCCGTATTTTTGTTCCACCTATTTTGGTGGGACCTCCTTCTGCCAGTCAATGTCCTATCCCTGTTTAATGTCATGTCAAAACTTGTCCCAGCTCTGGGCCTTTTATTAGTTATCCCCGGTAAAGCCCCCAGGTGGCGTAACCCTTTTTAGCAATCATGAACTTTGTACCAGGAGGAAGCTATAGAAAAAACAAGCTACAAGAACAGAGTGTGAGCAACAGACCTCCAGTAGAGCTCATCTACGAAAATTCCAATCTAAAGCATTAGAAAAGCACCGATTGATGTTTGATGCAGCACTTTCGAACTCCGATCAAGTCCATGAGAAGCCACCTAGCAAGAATATTATCAATATTGCAAACTAGGAATAAGCATAAATGGACACGATGGGTTGTCTGTTAATACTTGAGGAATCATAAAAGATTAAAATACAGGAAGTTGTAAACTATAGATGGCAATGATATATAATATTCAATTATTTCACCAACTAGAGCATATAACTTTTAAGCTTTGGAGGAATTCATCATTTCTACTAGACGAAATCATCAATGGCCCCAGACTTCAAAGTCTCGAAAAAGTGTACCCAATTATGAAAAGACCACACAAGTATAAGTTATGTCAAGAAAATGGAATAAGTGGGAATGGGAATTGGTGATACCATGTGACTTAAAGCCGCATAGCGTTCCTCATTCAAATATAATGGCTTCCCCCTATGCATTTCAATGTCCTGCAAAAGTATATACAATGGGATTTATTAATACAAAACTTTACACGGTATCCATTTACAAAAATAATCTAAAACATGCAAAAAAGCTATTAACACTTTGCTTCAGTCTCATATATACACATGAATTTCTCCTTCAGCAAGATAAAAAAAATTACACTAGACACTTCGATGATATCAAACCAAGTTCTGGAATCGAAAAAAACTAGCTCTCTTACAAACCACTGCAAAGAATAGCGTGTCTGATACCTTGGAAAGCCGAAAACTTAGGTATCAGACCCTTTCCATTAGAGTGACCGCAAACATTTCCAAGGTCTTGCACATTAACAGATCGTTACCAACCTCAGCAGACCATAATGTCAAGAAGTTGTCTCCACAAGCTCTTGTGCGGCCCTTGGTACTCATACTAAGGCAGCCAAACTCCGGAACACCAAGCAAAATGAACAAACAAGAACTCCAGAGAGAGCGGGGAGAACCTAATAGACTCTTACGTCTTTTCAGTGCTTTACAAACGACTATCATCCATTTATAGGCCTCTATATACAAGTCTAGAACATTCATTCTAACTAAATGTTTACACAGAACAATCAAGAGACATAAACCCTGAAAGATGAAGAGTCTTCTAAAACATGCTTGGTCTTTCTTGACTGTTTGAGGTTCCACCAAGATCTCGAATGGTCTAAGAAAATCCGACCACCTGGGGAACCTTCTTGCGGGAAGTGACAATAAGCCTTTCTATCACCTATATTGTTGAAGTCTAATAGTTCTCGATGACCTCTCCCCGTCCTAAAAAGTATACATGTGTGCATGTTGTGTGGGTGTGTATATATATAGTAAATGAACATAGTATACACATATACTTAAGTGGCACACACACACACATATATATGCATGTATAAATAGGTAGACAATACATAAATGCATAGATGAATATATATAGATGCATATGTGTGTTTGTGCACATGCATCTGTGTATTATGTGTGTGTGTTATACATGTGTGTGTATTTATGTGTGTACACATATACAAATGTACATGTTTTTGAATATATATATATACACACACACACATATATAATAGCATAAGACAAAGGTACTAGATATGTGTAGTATACTGACAAAGCTTAACCCCCCCCCCCCCAAATGACACGGCTTCTTACAATATGGCATGCATATCTGCCCCAACCATGCAGGGTAACAATGCTCGGCATACTCGGTACTTCTGGATATCAGAAAGCAACATCCACCATACCTTGTTATGATGTCACACAAATAACCTACTCTTCACGGTATAAATAACCTAATTGCAGCTATAATACAACTAAAACCTTCAAATAAAGTAAAAAATCCACAAGTCCAGTCACACATGCTTATTTCTCATATAATTGGTAATTCAATAAGCTGTAGATCTAATTTGTTTATTTTTAATGCTTTTTTCCACAGCCAGCTCAATGACAGAAATTGCAAAAAATATATACCATAAATTTCTTAAAAGAACACCAACAACAGAACTTTGTGTTACCTCTTCACCAAATGCATCCAGGTAAGGAGATGGCCAACGTGCCTGACGTGCAGATCTTTGAAGTAATATTGTAGTTTTCTACACACAAATTTCAGCATCACATATCAGAATGCAATGTTTAAATCAAGAAATAATTGCAGACATAATTGCAGAAATTGCAATTCCCCATTCACATTGTAGATGCAAATTGCATGCTTTCCAGTTCATGCATAGATATATGATTCTCCATATGCAAGTAAAATCACACGTGAGGCAAACTAAACTTTCGAGACTAGATTTAGTTGCAGGACCCCTATCCACTAACGTAATAATAAGCATTTTAGATGCGCTTGTGACTTTCACAAGTATGCAGAAAAATATAAATATGTTAGATGAAGCAAAGTAACATGATATCCATTTGGTGAGACTTACCCTAATCAACAGAAATACGCCAGTACCAGCACCACAAGTCATAGCATGAGTTTGGCACTTGTTATTCCTAAAGAACAACTCACGTCAAGTTCTATTTCATATTCAGAATAGGAATCTAACGAAATTATTAAATAAGCAGAAGACAAACCTGCAGCATGTCTTCCAGCTTGGTGAGCACAATTTACCACATAACAAGCATAATGCAGGTTCATCCTGAACAGATCCACAGTCGATACACTTCTGTTTTATGTACCTGAAAATACAGAATAATACAAACCTCTTCAAGAAATCAAAGTCACAATGGAAGTTAGACAATATTTATAAGAATAATAAGAACCTTTGCAAGAGATCTTGGTAGAGGTAAGGCAAAATCATCAACTTGAATGGGACTACAGGGGTTGAGTATAAAACCCCTGAAGGAGTACGAACTTCAAATTCTCTAGCAAGGTGATGTAACCATTTTAAAACCGAAGAACGTGAAACCTCATCATTAACTATGTTGTCTAGTGGGGGAATCTTAAACATCTTCTCCAACTCATCAATTTCAACAGACTCTTCCCCGGTGCCATATGCATAATCCATTCTATCTTCAAATGTTTGTGATGATCTATGAAACACATGAGCCCCACTAAATGGTGCTAAAGTTGAAGAGTTCATTAATTTCCACAGTAGTGCACACCTTCGTAAGAAAGGAAAGCTAAGGCTACGAATTGTTGCCTTGATATCACGAGAATCATCAGTATAGTTGGAAATAAAATACTGACGTAAGAATCCACGTTCACCCACAAATTTTAAAATGTCAGTGATAAGAGAATCATGGTAACTGAGATCGTCCATACCGCATTCGTTTTTCCCAGAATATGTTATTACGGCCTGCAAGATAGAAATTAGAGAAGAAACAAAACCTTAGCAAATAGATGACCTGAAACAAAGAAGAAATAGATAAAATGACAAAGAGGTTGCTATATCAACCTGAGTTATGGAGACAACATAGCACATATGAACAAGAGGTAAGAATGATCTCTCAGAGGACATAAATGGGACTGGAAGACAGAAGAGGATCCACATCAAAGTCGAAAAACCATCACATGCAAGGACAGGATAGGATGCCATTGTCCAAAATTGAACATCAGGGAATTGTATGCCCATATCAACATTTTCCAATACGGACATCATGTTTTCTGGAAAGAAAAAGAACAACATGGATACGATTAATTCCACAAAACACGTAGCCTGGATCAAGTGATAGTATTATTCTCTTAGAGATGATTCACTAAAACTTGTATAATCAATAATGCAGTTGAAGTGGCAAGTTAGGTGATAGACAAGACACGGAACATCTACACAACAGTGTATCATCCTTGGTGACAAATAAGCACCATAATGCTTATAACAGTCAGCAACAAAAAACTCCCTGAATGCATTAAACAAATAGTCAAAGCATCAGAAATAGTCATGTACAAGATACACAGATTATTCAAAGAAAAATAAATACCTATCGGATCATTTTTTAGACATTCAACATCAAGAGTTCTACATCAAACAAAAATTAAAAAATTAAAAAAAAAAAAACCAAACCAAACAAACCCAATATATCCCACCCGAAGGTAGGGTCTAGAGTATAAGATGTACGCAAACCTTACTTCTACCCCATAGTAGAGCGGTTGTTTCCATGAGGACTGTTCAGACCCCCAGCATACTAAAGCAGTTGAGAGAAAGTTAGCCCAAAAACTGACAAACTCTATACTCTATAGAAAGAAGAGGAAGACTATGAAAAAAAATTGGAGGTGAAATACAATGTCACAAAAAAGGGACAAGTCCACATATTCCTGAAGAAGAAGAAAAAGAAGAGGTGGACCAGTTGGCTACTACACACATGCCCTTATTATTTTATTAATCCTGAAGATTTATGATTCCTTGACGAGCTTCAGTATAATCATACGCTATTAAGAGATTAACTCGGACCTGCCCAGAAGGAGAGGATCAAATAGAAATAGAGCACAAGAAAAACAAAAACTTAATGAACCTGAAAAAGGAAAAAGAACAGTTCAACCAGTGATAGGTACATCCTCAACTCTGAGAGAATAAAATACAAAGCAACTAAAGGGAACTTGAGCAGCAAAATGTTAAGCATAAAGCACTAAGGTACACTTGCAAAAGAAGGACGACATAAAAAGAAAAGAAGCTGTGGAAGGGAAAAAGAGGACAAGATAACACAAGTTTATTAAATGATGCTACTATTAAAATTTGGCAACAAAGCATATACCTCCAACTCTGTAAGCATGACTGGGTAGTTCATTCAGAGTATCAGCACAGCATATAGACTTTGCAAATTGTTGAATACACCTCAATCGTAAGAGGACATCAAGAGAATTTTGGGCCCGGGTGCTGTGAACAATTTTCAGCAATAATGACAAAATAAAGCCACTGGAAGACCTTAGTTCCTCATACAAGGCACTAAGGCCATAATTGGTAGCCGAAGATGTCCTTTCAGATCGAGCAGCAATTTCTGTAGATATAAGGGAATACTTGAGAGTGTCCCACATAATCATAGAGTCACTTAACCGACTTGATCCTGAAATTTTATCGTTGCCTGGGAAATACATTCCACGTAGTAAATGAACCACAGATTCAAGATTTGTTCCCATTCCTCCTTTCCGCTGCACTGGAAAAGCCTCAAGAAATTCATTCCTTCCAGAAACGTCAGCCGCAGCTTGCAAAAGCGATAGGGATTGTCTAAGGAGAGATTCAAATCCTCTACTCATGGATGGTAACTCGTTATTAGCATCTGCAGGTAATAGATTTGAAGTTTTCAATGGTCCACTATCCTTCACTCCTTCTCTAGGCAAATCAGGTAAGATGGAATTTGCCAGTCCCCGACAAACGGGACACAGAAACTCCCCCTGGACATCAAAGAATTAATAAGATAAGAACAACCAATAAAATTAGTGTCATCAAAATCCAAAAGATGGACCAAGAAACTATTAAGAATGGACTCAAACAACATGCACCTGATCTGGATCCACAATATGTCCTCCTTCAAAATCAATTCTTCTTGTATATCTGCACACAATGTTTCCAACAGCTTAGGGGTTTCCGCACATCTTAGCTATTTTCAAACAGTTACGATTTACACTCATGTTCTATGAAAATAATAATGCATATACTTGTGAAAACTGAAAAGAGTTAAGAGATAAAAGCCACAGATTGAACCCTTGTGCACGCTAGTGAGACTAAATATACACTGTGATAAGAACAAAGCTCTGGTTGACCATATGTTTTGTCCCCGTATAGACAAAAAAAGTCACAAAAGAAGTAGATAAAATGAATCCAAAATATCATGACTATCTTGAATATAGGATTTAACAGACTACTGATGACTATACCACTGCAAAAGAACTGACAGCAAGTAATCACAACTAATCATAATCTTTCTATCATCCCTCAAAATCAATTTGACAGTCCGCCAAATATGCCAAGAGAAGACCCACAAGTTGAGCATTCTTAATGCCAGTTGAATTCAATTCTTCTTCAGTCCAAAATAGCTATAGCATAGCCAAGAAAAACATATCTCACCAAAATATAATACATGACGCCTTTCAATATTTTTGCTTGTTTTTGTGCATGTGGAAGGAAAAATCCATTAAGCTTACTCTTCGATATCCTATATGGAGGCAACAGATACAATTAACTTGAGTGGGGCCAATATTAGTTGCATGGCTTTTTTGTGTTCTCAAGGTGTGTTTTCTACCCCCTATTTCAGATTGTTGCAGGGGTATTTAGAAGAGAAGTTCCACGATAAATTTGTAGGCGGCTATTAAATACACCCCAGTTAACAAATGATATGTTTATGGTATCAACTAATGAAAATGAACTCTATTGGCAATAGGCTCCCAAATAACATGTTAAGGCTTGAGGTCCCTTGACTTTCATGTCTTGCGACCAGCAGCTTTTGTCCTGTTAGGGATTATACACAGTAAGGGGGCGTCTGGTTTGATGGAATTGTTTTGAGGGATTTGGATTTTGTGGAAGGATTTGCAATTGGAGGGATTATTGGAATCTTTGGTGTGTTTGATTTGTAGGATTTGGAAGGTAATTGAACTCCATTTTTTATAAATAATTTATAAAAGCAAATGATAAATAATTATAAAAATAATTAAATTACCTTTTTATTAATTGATTATTACAAAACAAATGTCTTTAACATATTTTAAACATTATTACACAAATCCTACGAAATCCCACGAAATACCAACCCCCATGGGATTTCTAAATACCATGTTTGTGGGATTCCATTGCAATCACGGGATTTCAAATCCAAACAGTCCTTCAAACCAAACATGAGATTGGAATGGAATTGAATTACAAATCCTATCAAATCCAACAAACCAAATGGGACCTAAGAGAATTTTGTCCTTTTTCCTAAACCTCTGTATTTAAGCATCTTTCTTGGTGCAAATCCATTGAAAACAAGGAATTGATCTAAGATAACAAATAAACTTGTGGAACATGGTTCACTGAACACAAAACAGATCTCTAAGTTCTTATTATATGAAAAGGATTTTACCTTTCCTTCAGTGAACTTAGATAACGATCAAGGCAACCCTGATGCACAGCATGGCCACAGGAAGAAACATAAATACCATTGCAATCTGAAGGCCCAAATCCATCATATGGCAGGCGTGAAGTCACTGAACCTGCCTGTGCCTTACCACTACGAGACCCAGCATTTTCTGAGGGTGATGGATTATTTACTATCTCATCGGAGATAGAGACAATGTACTTTCCGAGCAAAAGAGATTCATTTGAACCACTGTCTGAACTACATCCAGCAGCTGAGAAATCCTCGACCTTCCTCAAAATATTTGGTTGCACCAAATGATTTTCCATAGTGTTCAGAATCAGCGTGTACATATTTTCTTCAAATGCATCACCGGAAGCTGTGGTTGGTTCACTCCTATCAGGTGATGTCTGAGGAAAACTTAAATTATTCAGAGAAGAGAATCGGATTTTGATAAATTCTAGAAAGGCATCAACCTCTCTTGGCTGACCAGTGGAAGAAAATTCATTGATTGCATTTTGAACTAAATCCATTAACTGGGATGACGGTATTGTTTCTGAACTGTTTGAAAGAGGATGTGCAGAAGATTGAACAGTCAATGCGTCCTCACTAGTAGAGACTTGCTCCTTCCCAGATCTGTGAACTTTTTCCCATGATGGGGGACCTCTATCAAGTAAATTCATAAGCCTGGATTTCTTGTATCAGAAATTCAGATGAGATCAGTTTGATATGATGAAAGACTATAAAAGTCTCATGGTCAGTCCTCAATGATTAAATGTAAAATAAATGAAAGAAGGAACAGAAATTGGGATCACCAACCTGAAGAAGAATTAGAAAAGACACAGGAGTCTTGGAATTTGCATCGTGGCAAAGAGAGCAGGTTACTTGCTCAGGTCCATCTAAATCATTTGCAATATCAGAAGAGCTTTCTTCAGCATCATTTGAATCATTCAAGCCATTGTCTGCTGTTAAATTTATATTCTCCATGAATTTCGACTGTTGTGCCTTCATCTTTTCCTGCATGTAACATGGTTGAACTCAAAAATTAAAACGATATCAGATGTAGGAAAGTCTTCTTGATAACAGTGTTACCAAATATTGGGATAAAACAACTGAACAAGAATAAAGATAGATCTATCACCAAGCCCAGCTATGAATAACCTGAAGAAGCTCCAGAGTGTCCAAGGGAAGGCAGATTTTGAATTCCATGTAGATTGCAAATGTGAAAGAATGTAATTAAACCCCGGGAGACAAATAGAAAAACGCGGCACATAACCCGTATAATGGCAATGCTCTATTTTGTTTATGGTAAGAAGGTACAGCATTATGCACTTGTATTGTTCATCACACCACAAACATAACATACTTACTTAACACATTAGACATCTAAGGAAGAAGATTTTTGTTATGCTACAAGAAGTATTGGATTATTAAACAGAAAGTACTAGCAGATCAAATGGACATCCAACCTGACCTAGTCTACTTTTGTAGAGTGCCCCCAAATCAGCTAAATTATTCAAACATGGAAGCAGATATAGAATTATGTATGTCATACATAAGATCCTTCTCTTCACCTTAGATCTTTGGTCCATCTGATGTCAAAGAACTCCACTTCCAAGCACATGTCATGTAAATATAACATATGTAAATATAACATATTTTAACAAAAGTAACCACAAATTTCACAACACTATCCAATTACATTCAGACAGGATCATAATTGTCTTCTATAAGCCTCAGAAAATTGTCTTTCTGGGAAGCAAGACCTGTATGCAAGAACCTTTAAAATATTCTTAATAAAAAACAACATAAGAGTATATGTATGTAAACATACTAGTGAAGATTTGTTTTTAAATATGTTCATTCACTCAGGTAGCAGAAATCTCCAATTTGTGTAGAAAAAAACACTTGATTTCCCTCCCCCCAAAAAAATTATATTTGTTTTGGCATTACATGAGGCAGCACTTTTAACCATGAACAGAAATCAACATGCAAGCACTATGTGATTGTAAAGCATCTAGGTTGGACATACAACCAGTGGACTGGATGATGTAGGACAGTTACGTAGAAGAATTGAAATATCACATTCCTTGCCTAGAAGTTTTACATCTATCATAAAGCTTCTAGGTTGGACGTGAAAGTTGAAAAAACAGAATGTTAAAATTGGGATTTGTACATTGCTTAAGTTCTCTCCTGCGCAAGGTTTTAAAAAGCGGAATTGGGACTCGAGGCGTTTTCCTTCCACGCCCTTGCGCCTCGAGGCGTAAAACAAATAAAATTCATAAATATTAATGGTAAGCAGAACATAATTCCATCCAAACTTTAAACGTCATATATTCATAAATACTAGTTATAAGTCTAAAAACATATCAATCTACAACTTATAGTTCCCCGTAGCATGATCAAGTTGTATAGCTCCACAATCGTATCCATAATCACTACCACTTTCATCTTCCAAATCCACAGAAAACAGAAAAATAATACAGAAAACTTAAAATAATATAGAAAACAGAAAATAAAATAATACAGAAAACAGAAAAATACAAAAAGAACATACCTAACACATTATACATATATGATATTGACTGAAATATGTATAATATAATATAATACGTTATACATAAACTAAAAATATGGACACAAACTAAAAAGAACTTACTTTTCGGTTGGCCTTTGAGATGAATATCTTCTTGAGAGAGAAAAAGGTAAGAAATGGAGAAGAAAAAAATGGGGTTTGGGGAGGCGTGCGCCTCAAAAACGCCTCATGCCTCAAGGCACCGCTTCACCAATTGAGGCTTAAGCCTCGTCCACAGACCATGGAGGCGCTGTCTCATGGGCGGTTATGGACCGCCTCGCCTCGAGGCTATGCCTCAAAACGATTTTGAGAACCTTGCTCCTACGGAACACATATAAACCGAAGGCCTAGCACCAACTACTCAATGGAAGATATCTTTTAATAATTGTTGGCCGATGTATATCTGACAGCATAGAAGAATTGAACTTTGAGACCTACACCTCTATTCAAGAAAAAGGGACCCTGATACTACGTGGGGAATAAGAATTGGTTAATTCATACCTAAAATGTGCCTTCTAGAACACAATACCTCAGTTCAACAGAGATGTCTAATATTACTTCCACACACAGTTTTCAGCCTCTGTACACCTACCAAATGATTAGAATAAGTGGAAACATAATGAGCTTAGGAGACGTGTCATGATATCGTCCTCACAAGTCAAAAGATAATGTAAAACATGGGAATATTGTTACTTTATAGGGTCATAAGAGGAGATGTCACTTCTCTGAACAGAAAATCCACACACAACACGTATATATGTCATTTCCTGTTACAGAATAAATAAAAAAATGTGATTGAATGGGTACCGACCATTATTGCAGCTTGTCTCTCGCGAGCTTTTGCCTTCCGCTTATCACTATCTGAAATGGATGCACCATTATTTGCGTTACCACTTGGTCTGGAATGAGATAGCTGATTAACAACTTCAGGCGCTAGTATTTGCAGTTTTGTCAGGCATCCAGAGTGAAGCTCGGCAAATTTCTGAAGGAGATTCTTAATCATAGAAGAGAGGTCAAACCCACCAGATTCCACAAAGTTGTACATATTTTCTTTTTTATTTATCCTCATTAACGACACAAGAAGCGATAATAAGCTTTGATTGTCATAGCCATCATTGAACCCTGTAGATATTTCCTCACCAGCAAAGGCCAGAAGGGGAATAGAGTTATCTACATGACTTGATTGATCACCACATTCAATCTGCCTTTGAGACGTGTCCAGTGCTAGGGATAACAAGTGCAACGCTGTTATAAGAACGCCATCAGGAGCACGTGATGCCATCAACTTATCGGTAAAAAGTGCATAGAAAAGAACAGCTCGGATGATTTTTAGAACTGTTTTACATGTAGCTACTCTAGCTAACCCATTAAGAGGAGGATAGATCTTTGTCCATTTTGGTAACTGATTGGTCAATGCAGACACATCACAAAAACGTAAGTATCTTTCTTCTGCAACTTGCAGGTCCCTTGAGTTCCAGCGAGGATGATACAAGTCTAGCTCTTTCCAGTATGCTAATCTTAGTTTGTACATACCCTAACACACATGACAATATTGTAATAAGCACATGCAGACGAATTTAACTTTGCATTGGAAAGATGCTCATTTTATAAACCATTACCTGCTTGATTCCAGATGGATACGTGTACTCAGCTACAGTATCCAAAATTTGTTGAAACTGATCAACTTTGGAAAGGTCACGAGGAAGGGACTTAACCAATTGACTATGAGTAGCGTTTCCGGTGGATAGCTTATAAATTAACTCACGTTGCAAACATTGAGCTGTAGTTAATCCACAGAATCGCCTTTCTTTTACAATTTGTATAACAAGATTTAGCATCTCCTGCACCAAAACCGCTTCATAGCTGAAAATATCATGCAATATTTGTGTTACATCATAACTATTGTAAAGTTCCACATGTCAAACTTACCAAGAGAAATAAAATAGAACAAGGATTGATATCTCTACTACTAATGTTCAGTTGTTCATGTTACGAAATCAGTGGTATCGTTTATGCAATGTAATGACAACCAATGAGGTCATGACGCTGAGGCTCAAATCAAAGTTCTACAAGAAAAAGTTGTAATGGGTCTCTAGATAATTCAAGTCCACCAATCACCAGAACATAATGGATCAAAGATATCGATCCAGCGCTTGTATTCAAAAAATTCTAGACATAGAAGTGGTTGAACAACCGACAACAATTGCTTACATAAATAGTAACAACGGTCTTCCACTTTTAAAACTCTACAAATTAAAAAGAAGGTCAAGATGAAATATGGTAGTAGTAAACACAAATAATAATGACACGTAAGGCCAAGTCCGATAATATTGGACTGATTGGATCTTTGGTGGCCTCATATTTTCACAGCCAAGACCATAACAGATTATGTTGCAACAATGATTTAAGCAAATTAATGAGAAGCTCACTGTCATTTCTTAAACAAACAAGTTTGAATATTGGAAGCAGTTAAGGCATTACGACTGCACTTCATCAGTACACATCTGTACTTTCAAATGCACAACCAAAGACCATATGATTTGAAGCATACAAGATCCATATACGCTGAATCAATGATGCGGGTCATTGAGTGTCAGTGGCTCTCAAGTGTTGCTTTATCAGAACTTGAAGAGTTAATAAGGATAACACAATGCAGACATAAACACAAATCCTGGTACGATAGTAATAGTTGACATCAACCGCATATACATATAGTGCGTAATACATCACAAATCAAGTACACCAGATGAAAGGTAAGTTGATCCCGCAGTCTTATGACAGATGACTGATGCACTTATCAAATAATTATAAATTATAAGCATCAGTAGGGAATTCTAAACACCTAATAAAAGAAAACTTATGCATTTAGGCTAGAAAAGAGTTAAAGAGACAAATAAAAATCAATAAATAAATACACAGCACATAGATGGACTATAATATTCAGAAGAATCTGCCCTATATACGATCTTACCATCTAAGAGATTCCAACTCACTAACTGCTAGCACATATCAACTTAGTGGAATATCCAAGACATCCAGCATCAAGGGCATATTAATACATATGATAAATAGTTTTTAGGGATACCTCATAAAGATGAGTGCTTTGTGGAAGAATCTTCCAACACACAAACTCTTGTACCTCCACGGCTCCACCAAGCAGGCCATGGATAAAGGATCGCGTAAGAAAGGATTTGTATCCTTGATCACTTTTAATCTCACCTCCACCCCATGAATTGAACTTATCACGGGAATTGATCCGGTGCATCTTGGTGCACCGCATTAGTGTTGATCTTCAATTAGGATTGATCCAAGGGTGGAGATCCCTTCTTACCCTTCTCACCATAACATCCATTCTCACCGGAACCCAACCCGCAGGCCATGTGTGTTAGTGTGTGGGCCTCGTCAACAAACACTATCCATCATGAGGTATCCCCAAATACTACCCCTATATATAGTCAGGGTATTAAGAAATTTACCGAGATACTGGTTAAAACTTGTAAGGCTGCATAATTTCGGGACCAATCTCTGTGAGCCTATATATGGCAATCGCTAATCTAGTTAACAGAGTTTCTCCCGATCTCAGACTTCAAAATAACCACGAGGTCCATGCATAAAAGCAGCAATAACCATAGATCACAAATCAGCAGCCAAAAATAGGCAAAAATAGCACCATTTAGAGCCACACATGACATGAGAGCATTGAAAATAGTTTAAGAGAATCAACCATGACATGTTCTACCACACGAGGAGGGAAGTAAAGGAGCAAGTTTTAGAAAAGATACATACTCAGTAACTCCTTCCAAATTCAAGGAAAGGTAACTTGATAGACCAAAACGTTCTATAATTCGAGTAATATAAAGATCTGCTGGAGCTAATGCAGCACAACACTGTAGAAGAAATAAATCAAGCTCCAAACCCTGCTCAGACCTGCATTGTGCACGAGAGAAAAAAGTAAAGGAAATTAATGTCACAAGCTTCTACCAAATAAGATATGTGTCTATCAGATCTTATTTGAAATTTTTCACCTACCAGCGAACCGAACGATACCACTCATAAGATAGTACTGCAGCATCCCCATTCTTCCGCCACATCCCAGCATGAACTTCACTACAAAATACCCTAATACGCAGAGGATGTTCCATGACAAAAGCAGAGAATCCATAAGGGTGGCAACCACCTAGCACATGGCCAAAGAAATCATCATATACGGCTGACGAAGAATCAGCAGAACCAATGATCCTCATATCTGGCGATGCAGATTCCCCATAACACCTCTTTAATGCTCTTTGCAAAACCAATGAGAGCAGACGATGTAATGGAATGTGTACTGATATCTCCTCTGAACTAACATCGTATTGAATTTCTGGCCAATCTGCCAAACTCAGAACAGTAAGTGCCTCTATTTCATTTGTATAATCTCCTTCCACAAGACGATCATCAAAACCTGCAGAAATGGTGTCATTTGACCCGTTCAAATGTTGATGAACACCATAATGAGCGAGTGAAGAAAGTTGCTTAGTATGAAATTCTTGAGAACCCATATGATTACTAGGTGACTTGAAAATAGTTTTGCCCTTTCTAAACTTAGATAGTGTTCTCTTTAATTGAAAGAAATTACCACCAGAAGAATTGCTTGCTCTTGAATTTAAGACACTGCGAAGAGCTCCTGATGTATTGTCCACTTTCAACCAGTTCTCTATGGCCCTTAAACACTCGAACATTAACCATGAAATAGAAGTCAGGACTGCCAAACTATCAGCATTCCCTTCAACAGACTTCATTTCACAATCAAATGAAATGCCCCTGCCAGTCACACTAGAAACAGAGCTTTCTTGTGAAAGTCTCCCCACTTTTGCATGTCTTACACTATCTTGTTCATCAATATCCTGCTTATACATAGTGGAAACTGATTCATCTTCTGTCTCTCTGTTACTCATAGAAAATGCTCCGGCCACTAACAGAGCATGAATATTTGCAATAGAATGGCCTAAAACGAAAGGTAAATGCATATTCTCATTTTCTTCTTCTATATGAATATTTGTTTCTCTCTTTTGAGGGCTCATGCCCTGCACAAAAGCCAAGAGTTTCATCCACGTTCTTGAGATATCACGCCGATCACATGTCATGTATTTAGGTATCGTAGAATGGCTCATGACAAATCGAATATCTTCGACCACACGGTGAGTTGTTTCATACAAGTTTCCCCACTTGGAAACCTGAAAAAAATCAAAGGAACGCAGATTGGAAAATAAAAACTAGATGAAGTGTCAAACAAAGAAGACATCAAGCAGAGGAGATAAATTGAACATCAAAGATGACAAATCCAGTTACTATCGAAAGAGATGATCTCCAATCTCACTTGTTTACTTGGACTCGATTACATGAATTGTTAGTACATTATCTGAAAAATATGAACCTGTAATGTAAAAGAATTGTCCTCTTCTGGATTATCACATCGCGTCAACTCGTGGATTGACTACGTATGGCACTCCAAAATTTTAATGCCATCAATCTCCTATATTTTGATGCTCACAACTAAAGCTTCGCTCTTAACCATGCATAGTGTAACACCCTAGTTTCATATTTGTTGAATTACAATGTTTTAAGCCTTAAATACAAATATTATGAGCAATTTAAGTACTCTAAAAAGGTGCCATCAGCTGTAGCATCCATTAAATTATCATATTTATAAGGCAAGTAGTTTACAAGTAGCTTACAAGGCAAAGCATGAGAAATCAAAGTGATGAGTTGGAAGAGCTAGAAGTATGTGTTGGCAAGCTATTTGATGACAAAGCAAGTCTACTAAGCATGACAAAGCAAGCTAGTTATGAGTTGACAAGGCTTGAAGCACGTGTTGGCAATTCATGATGACAAGCAAGAGTTAAAAGCATGACAAATAACTGGTAGAAGCATGAGTGTCAAGATTCCTTTATATTAAGCATGAGGTATCAAGATTCTCTTATCCTAAAAAATGAGATATTAAACTCTCATAAGAGTACAATTTTGGGAACAAGAAAAACAAGTAGTTAATGCAATGAATTCACTTATATATAAGGGTTGAAGTGTTACTATTAGCTCCATACAAAAAAATAAGAAATCTCTCTCTTTATACATAATCAAGCTTGAAGAAAAGAATTAAGGGAAAGCTAGGCATAATCAAAGTAAGTACGTTATGAGATTTACTGAGATACATATATGCTATATAAATGTATTTTATGCATTATGAAAAAATGATAACATTTTCTTTACACGAAATGATGATACATTTATATAGCCAAGATATATGTATGATGGAATGTCATGATGTGTTTTACACACAAGGCATGAAAGTTTTATGCATGTTATGTATGACCACAAATATCCAACGTAAGGGATATAGAACGAAGAGGCGTCTTGCAAACGGACCTTATGAGGCAACCTTTATGGACCCGGGGGTTGGCAAACCCCAAGACAAGTATGGCATACTAACATATTTCAAGTGAGATCTCAAAAGAATGTTTATGCATGACAAAAAGATTATTTTTGTGCATGATCAAGAGTTCTAGTAAATTACTATTCCCAAAATGTTAAGCATCATTAAACTTGTTTATTCATGAAACCATAATTACTCACTAAGCTTTTAGCTTATATATCTCATGGAAGGAGTAAAGAAGGATATCATGAAGAAGTATTGTTCTAATCAATAGCAAGCAATTGAGTTACATTTCCACTAGTATTTGAACTCTGTTGTAATCATAAAGCTAAGTTTTATAAATAAAGTTAAATCTCAAGTTCATATACAAGACTCAGTAGAATCAATAAGAAGGTAACGACACCCGAAGTAGGATTTGGGGTGTTACACATAGAGCTCTCTCTCTCTCTCTCTCTTAATGCACTCCAACAAATCCCCTAAAATGAGGCACACACCCATATGCTAAACAAGGATCACCAAAAACAAACAGGAGACGTACATCAAGAGAAGATATTCAAATAGAAAAGCCAACAAATATCCAAGAGGCCACCAGATATAACCTAGCGCATATATGGGAACAATATCCACCTCAAAAACTAAACCGATAACATCTAGTGCCTCATTGAAGTGATCATTATGTTCCCAATACATCTATGAGTTGATATGATCTTAACCAAATCTCCCTCCAAAATTTTATCTTTTGATGGGGTCTAAAGATCTCAAGACCGTCAACTTATGTAGTTCCAAGCGATTTGGTTAAGCTTTAACATTTATGTGCTATCTACAACAAAGGTGGCACACCTTAATTGCTATTTTATCGTTATTCAATTATGTTACATTACTTTCCCTCAAAATAACGATGTGCATCATCACCTCTTATGACCTAAAAATCAAAGCATGGTCTTCATTTTGTTATTTTGTTCCAGCAGCATCAAAAAGAGTGCAAGCATCTGAGGTCAACTTGTAAACACAATTATATACACGTAATAGAAGTTGCTTTTTATATTTTATACGAACTCAAAAAAGAAAGTATGATAGTATTTTGGCCTTCACTGGTTAAAATTAGCAGATAAGTGATCATAAGAAGTGCTAGTGGTAGCCAACTACAAGGACTAGTTGGATAAAATGACTAATCCCCCCCCCCACCTGGTTCATCTATAAGATCATCAATTGAAAAATTGGATCTCTATTTGACGATGGGAAGTTTAATATGTTTGTAATCAGAAGCATGTCTACAAGCATGACCCCTCTTCGACTAGATGGCTAGAGATGCATAGGGGAGTGGCTCACCCCCAAACACTTTAACCACCAGCACTTGAGAATTAATCTTCCGATCTCCTTGTTTTGGTCAAATACCTTCCTATCAAATATAACAGAAAAGGATGTTGAACTAGGCAAGAACAGAATATGTTGCTCTATGCTCTATCTTACATGGGGGAAGGTAGTGGCCTTAGCAAGCACTTGTCCTCATCCAGCAAGAACTTTAAAACCATACCCTTAGCAAATTGATGCTCATTGGTGACTTTAAACATCAGAGTAAAGTTGTCATTATGTTGTGGGAATCCCCCCACCCCCAATGTAGGCTTCACTGCAAGCAGAAGTTCAACGTAGCCTTTCTCCAGCAGAATAATCCCCATTCAACATTATATGAGTTGGATCCTTGCAACCGGCATTATCTCGGCACAACATTTTTTCCCTTCTTGAAGATCATGGGAGGTTCTGAAATCAAACAGTACTTACACGAGCTATAGCATCCATTGACTCCAAGCACTACAACACAGCTACCAATGGCGGCATACATACAAATCCTTCTTACACGCCTGCCATTTGAATGCATCCCGTTTTATTCGTTTAGCATCTAGTGCCATTAGCTGCCAAGACAAGTTTGTGACCACTAAGACTCCAACACCACAACTTCATGTGTCCTAGGGTCAATAACCAAGTATTTATCCCATGTATGAGATTAGGAAACAAATGTTCGCTGAATTGGTCAATAATACAGATTTTCTGTACTTCTTGCATGGACAATTTTATCTCATCTGCTTCTTGTTAAAGCAAGTCATCAGGATTGTCATGAAAATGGGCTGTCCATACGTATGCCCAGATGTATTCTTCCTTTCAATTTCCGTCCTAAAGATCAGTTGTTGATTTTATAAAAATAGTTTGGCAATGTGTGCATTCTTTAATGGGACAAGGTGGTCTAGGGGTCTTGCATACTTCTTCAACTTAGGCATACAGCTTGTACTCCTTTGTATTTTGCTTTCTTATGTAACTTGAAGAAGATCCTAGGTCTTAGCAGCGTTATCATCTCCTTATTCATCTTTTTAATGAATTAAGATGCAAGTAAAATTGGAGCTGCAATCAGTACCAGACCCATGAGCTTGTCAAACTACTATGTTGTTCAACCTGTTGAATTTGTTTGAATTTATCAAAATGTTGTCATTGTCTATAGAGTGAATCTGTTTATTAGGTCCAGAAAATTGTGGCACAAGTAAGGTCGCCTCCGCTCACAAAAGTAAGACTATTACCAGTGTTCAGCATGTCCGAGCATATACATGACTGCTATCTGAACCTTCCATGCATATACATCCCATTATATGAAAAGACTCTGCCACCCATACCTAGTTGGCTGGATATATATCCTTGTAGCCAATTTAAAAATGTTGAAACTCAGTGTTCTTGTGCTCGTCAACTTCCCTGGACCTTGGGTGCCTTTGATAACTAGTTGGCACAAAATTTCCATGATAAAGAATATTCTTCTCATCCTGAGCCCATAAAGATTACCTATCTCTTCTTCGACAAATAATATCTTCACCAGCAGTAATGTTTTCCCAAGTAATCCTCTTAGAAGCACTCTGGAGTATTTCTTAAGGCAGAAGTTCTCTCATGTTAGTGGCTGAACCCTCTGCTAGAGATTACTAATTAAGCAGGGATGATCCACGTCTTTTGACTGCATGTCTGGACCAGGAGGTATCCCACGAGATAAACTAGAAACGACCAGTTACCTCAAGCTCTAATAACCAGATCGACAAGTGATGAAACATAATCGACGGTAAGTGAGCTGGACTGTGAACTTTAATCCTAAGACTTCAACAATTGAATCCTTGAGTTGAAATTAATAAGTTTGGCACAGTAAATTACACTAGAATAGGGTGAAATGTTCATTGTAGATTAGACAAGTTTTTTGGTTAATGTGATCTGATTATCGGATCTGTAGGTGCAGAATGAATACCAGAAAATATATCCTACAAATTTGACACACAATTGGAACATATGACTATCACAATGAATTAAGAACAACTTGTTACAGAAATCAAAACCACAATTAATCAGAATATTTCTGTTATTTATACTTGTTGACCATCAACAATTTCATTTTATGTTGCGAGGGCCATATATAAATCTTATTCAAACTACTTGATTAGATTACGAAAAAACATTCATGTTCACTAGTTGTTGAACTATGAACAAAAGAGAAGCAGACGGAAGTTGTTCAATGCATGCAAAGGATATATGTGGAAAGAAATTTTCACCAAAACCAGCTTTGCTCTAATACACCTTCCTGGAATCAAAATAGAGATATGAAGTAGATTGGAGAAGAAAGTATATGAATTTGCAATAGAAAATCAACATATCAAGTTAACAACTATGGCGCAAGTAATGTACTTGATATTCATATGCAATGCAAAAAATGGGAAATTAACAAGAAACTATCACCACTATTTAAGAATGACTAGCAACCCCTTAGGGTTTGGCAATGTATATAAGTAAAAGCCTTATGTCAAAAGTGGGGGGGATAGATAAGATTCTTGAAATTTCCGCCATATAACTGCATGGATACACTTCTGAACCTAATCATCATCACGTGATGCAATATAATCTAATGACAGCAAAACTCATGATCTGAATTCTGAAATAAGGACTTCACAATGGAGATTAAGGACAAAAGTGGGAAGCATCACAAAATACAATGATGATGCTAAAGACCGTAATGCACTGATAAGAATAATCATATTAGTTGACTATACCTGTAGTCGGTGATCCTCTCTAGAACAAGAGCTGAATATATTGCTCAAGCAATCCAACAGCATGGCTAAGAGATCCATTTCCTTAACAAGTCGGGGCGTCAGAGTAGGGACCGTGAAAATTTGTACGGAGAATGTTGGCAATAGTGTATACTTTCTGAAAATAGAATCTTTACCCTGTTTTACAGCTTCATTTACAACTGCAGGATAATACCTTAAAAAAGCTTTTGCAAACTCATACTTGAAAAAAGGATCACTTAGTAGTTTCAAGAGCAACTCCTGAAGCTTCTTAACAACATCCATGCTCAAGAACCTCTCTGCCATTACAAGGACATCCAACAGACCAACCAAAGAGCACACCCTATTGGAAACAAAACTAAGCAAACTTTCACTGCACTTGCAAAATTCCATCAGCATCTCCACAACTGCAGATGTCAGCTCATCTGCAACCTTTCTCTGGTCGGCAACATTATCATCAACACTAGCTTGATGGATGATCTCTGCACATAACAGTTTGTCCTTCCAACAAAGGAGAAGGCAATCCAGAACAGGACCTAAAGTATTTGCAACATCCTCTTGAAGTGGCTGTATCTGTTCTGCTCCTTTATGTTTAGAACAAAAACCACTACGCTTCCATGCAGTCACATCCCCACAATCACAGCATCCACCACCAGTGTATATAATGGAGTAATCATGGTCACTATGGTTACCATTCTGGAAACATGGGACGCAAATTGCACAAGTTGGATCATGTTCACATGTTCGACAACGGTATGCTATGTCATTGTGGCCCCAAACAGCCCCACAAACACCACGCCGCCCAACATTCATCATTGTTAGGCGTTGTAGGACGTCGTCAGGATCACCCTCAAACATCAACCACTGCAACCAGGTCATGCTTTCATGTAGTAAATCGTCGGTGCTTGATCTAGCAGGGTCTGTCTGTGCTTCCATAGCAGCCTCTACTTCAACATCAGTTGGCAAAATAGCAGAGACGATCTCCGATATTTGAAGGTTGTTTTCCTTAACATATGAAATTAACCCGGACTCCTGATGCTCAAGGCTCTCTTCAGGAATTCCTATCAGGACAAGCCTCTGACATACAGAAAAATGTTGACACAGTTTACATAAGCTTCTGTTCTATAATAAGAGGAAGCATTAAAAATCAAAATACAAAGCAAGGCTCCTGAGCTATTAATATATACCCAATAATTACAAGCAAAATCATATAACGACGTGCCCAAAATGGATGCAAGGGTTGGAAGAGGGAAAAGGTAAATCTGCTACAAAATGTTTGGCTATCTTTCCATCCAGGAAAAGTGTGACAAATCAAGTAAATGCAAGACAGTCATATATTATTAGCATGGTAGGATGCATTTGATCATCGAAGCAGTAGACGTGTACATATTGATAGTATCAAAAAGAGAATCAGTAGATATGTAGATAGAAAATCATCAAAAACTGAACTGATCGACGTGCATCCCAAAGTATTCTTTAGTCAAGTCCCTCTATTAAGTCAATATTTCACTCAAGAACTTCTCATCAATCATCTATTTTTCAATATTTCACATGGTTAAATCCCTCTATCTTACAAGTCATAAACTTCCACTTGATGACTTATCTTCAATCATCAGCATTCTTTTCCTGTACTCTCCTTTTTCTCCTTTAAACCTTTGTTCCCAGCGATTAAAGTGTTTATCTAAAGTAGAAACGCAATATTCATGTTTTGCACCAAACTAGTGAGTAGGGAAGAATACTTTTGAACTCTAAGAGATATATTCATTAATTTGGTCAAAGCTAAGCAATTCAATTTGGCATTCCCGTTATACCACAAGCTACAACACTGGAACAATGCAAGCCCTCTCCACGAAAAAAATCAAAAATGATGGAACATACGCGAAAGCATATACCAAGCAAAAACACATAAGATAATAGGCAAAGGACAAAAACCATCTCCCCCAAATCATTGTTTATGTGTACCACTATGGATGTATGTTTGTGAAATCACGTATCAGTAGATCACCGGTTTTGGTGCTTGAAAATATTAAAGTAGTTCATGATGCTAAAAATCATCTATCCCTTTTCCATAACCATGAAATAAAATGGTTCTCTTTTAGGTTGCTTTACTTCTTATGTGGAGAGGTTCGTATCATCGATCAGCATAAATGTCTACCAGACAAACCCATCAGTTCCCTGATTAAGCTCTTTCAAGTACAAATGATCTTAGGATTGTAGTGAGTTAACCCCCCTATAGGGTCGTCTGATGGATCACATTACGTGTTTTATTATAAAAATGAAGACCCTAAATTTTCCCATCTTGAACTCTCCTCTAGAACAGCCTGCCGTGAAAGTTATATCTCCTAAGGCCTAGTCAACTACATGTGTCACTCCAACCTATATTTTTTCTACTTACATGATTTTCCTATTGACTTGCTAAATGTTGCAACCCGACAACGTAACTAATAAATTTCTTCAGCCTGTCTAATCATTAAACAGCTATCTCATTACATTCATGATAGAAGCAAAACCACCAAAAAATCTGAAGTAAGGAAAAGAAGAAGCTTATTAGCAAATACTGATAACAGCATATTTTCATACAAATATGAAATAACTGCCAACAAAAGATGATCTTCGGAAAACATTATACTCCCCCTATTCCAGCAAAAAAATTAACATCTATCTAAGTTTCACTTGAGGGTCAAATATCGATAAACTTCAACCTATAATCTGCTACAATTTCTTTTAACTTGTGAGAGAAAAACTTGGTTTACAGGGAAAGAAAAAGAATTCAATCAACTTTTAGCATGAAAACAACTAATTTTGACTTTTTACTCGTCAAAATGTGAACTTCCCCCATTGAATAGGAGGATCAGTGTACTCCCTCTATTCTACAATTAGTAAACTAGGGAGAGTATTCGTTCAAAAATTACTATCCCTTCACTTGAAAATTGCAAATGAAACAGTAAGAACCAATCATATTAAAAATTTCCAACTAATCCAAATGTATACGGAAAGAATAATCATGACATCAATAACAAATTTCCCATTTCTTGATACATTCCCAATCCATGATTGTCACTGTCAATAACGCCCAAATTTCGATAGAAATTAAGGGTAAGATTTACACATAAATTAGTACCTTGAGTATACGATCTTTTGGGGAAAGAAGAGGCGTATTAGGTTCGGAGGATGATGATGATGAATCAATCTCCATCCTGAACATATACCGAAGAAACCAATCGGCGCAATAACAGTTGCCGATTTCACAACTCCGACGCCCCAGGGCTGAAGCAGTATTGCATAAAAATCCTAATCCCTTTCCACTTCCAGATTCTTTTACTTTTATCTTGGAGTACAAGATATTAACAACTCCCCTCTCCACTCGAGGCTCTCGAGAAAGAACCACGGTTCAAAGGACTAATTGCGTGCAGAATTCCCCTTTTTTCCTGTTTTACATACAAAATGCTTTCTGCAGTTAAATCATATCACCGCCACTACTTTCACCATTTTCTCAATTTACACCCTTTATCTTTCACTAATTGTCTTTTTAGTCCCTCACGTTACGAGTTCTATATGATGTTTTTGACAACGACGAGTTGTCGTATTTTAGTTCGTATTACTTTATCAATAGTCCGTGACATACGAGGAGTAGTTGATRTCTCATATCTGTGATTACGTTTTCCTAATGCTGAAGCATCAATGTTTTTAAGAGGAAATTGTTTTCGATTTATGTTTTTTGCATGAGATAGTGAATGCAGTAAGCTAACTAATGAGACGATGGTGATGGTAGTCACGGCAACCGTGGTGGTGGTATTGACGACGACGACGGTGGTGATGGAGACAATGATGGTGGTAGTGGTGGTGGTGGTGACGGTAGTGACAGCGATGATGACGACATCGTGGTGGAATAGAATGGAATACGGTAAATATAAGAGCAAAATGATCTTTCTCAAAAGATGAGATGATAAAAGAATTGAAATTCCTTACTGAAAGTCAAAGAATTTAAATTACGCCGTATGTGGAACTGGAACTGTGTGCCAAAACTCAAAGAACGAACCAAACGCATAGAATTTGATCAACAGAACTGACAGTTACAATTTATCATATTCGGTCAGATTCCAACAAACCAAACGTCGTCTTGATGTGTATCGGATACAAAATGTTTTCAACCACTCTGAACTATTCATATTCTTATTTTGGTGTAAATATCAATAACTCTTCATCTTATTATACAATTTCTTACATCAAAATAGAATATTCTTAGAATACTTTTATTTAATTTATAATTATATAAATTTTCAAAAATACCCTTATATTTATTAACTTTACAAGTCATACCCACATATTCTTTACTTCTACAATAATCTGATTAATTATAATAGAGTAAATTACATATTTAGTCCCTATAGTTATATGAAAATTATGGATTGGGTCCCCCCTAAAGAACTACTTACAACCATAGTCACCATTGTTTCATTTTTGTTACGAATATGGTCCCATGACTAACTATGTTAACTCTATCTCCGTTAAATTAGGGGTAATATGGTCAATTTATCATGTGTTAGAAAAAAATCTTTTATTGTACATGGTTAGATGCCATTAGTACAAGTGTAAAAAGCGTTTCATGGAGAAAGAAAAAAACAAAATATAACACTCATGCACATCCCATGTACGGCCTCCTCCCACTTCTGTAGCCATCACCATCGTCGGCTATCAACATCTCTGACCAACTCCGGTTCTAAAAGAAGCACTGTTAAACAAAATGAAAAAAAAAGATGGCATCCAACCATCGTATTTTCAACACCACCGAGCACTGCCTCCGTCATCTATAGAAAACAAGTTTTGATCATTAATAGGAGATATCGAAGAAACTTTGCCTATTTTGTACTGAATATACATACAAACACAATGGAACATGACACCCCTGGGATGAAAGTTTTTTTGAATTTTTTTAATGTTTTTGATTCCATACACATAAACATGTTTTTTATTCCAGACACACTAAATAGGTTTTTTGATTTTTTTTTCCTGCTTACTTTTACAACTAATTCAAGATATTCACTGTGATGTGGGGAAGGCAAAGGGTTATGATGTGTCGTGTGTGCAATGGTCAAGACTAAGATTCCTGCTCCAGTAAGGCGGAGGAGATGAAAAAGATGGAGTGCTTGATCGGAAAGTACGAGAGTATCCCCCAGAGATCTAAAGGGGTATCAACAGAGATCTGAAGGGGTATCAACGGAGATCTAAAGTGCACGATCATGTTGCTCACCAATTCTCCTGTTCTCCCTCAATACGTGAGTTGCAGATCCGAAGGGGACGAGGATGTGGTACTAATGGGGTAGGAGGGAGACATGACAAGAAAGGGATGGTGACATGGTGAGAGGAGGGAGATTAGAGAAGACATGCATGTGTTTTTTTTGTGTGTATATATATATATATATATATATATATAATTATATATTTTTTGTCAATTTAAAAGTAAAGACAAAATTACCAAAAGGCTCCTGATTTAATGGAGCTAAGTTAACGAAGTTAAAGAGAGAGATTTAATCCACAACAAAATTGAAACCATAGTGACAATGGTTGTAATTAGTTCGATTAGGGGACCAAATCCAAAATTTCATACAACCATAGAAACGAAATTTGTAATTTACTCGTTATATTATTATACTGTTTTAACCGAACTACATTATTGGTAATAATGTGTTTTATACTTTGCATATTTTTATTTTATTAATCACTATTTATTTTTTTAAAAATTCGTTATATTTTAGTATCAATATATTATATATATTTATATATATATATATATATAGTGTATTATTATTCGTTACACCATTTGGTGTTCCTATTGGAGTGATCTAGGGGTTGTTTGTTTACCTCTCAACAGTTCTATTAAGAGGCAACATCTGAATCATTAAGAAATGAATCTTGTTTGGTAAAAAAAAAGTCTGCTTCTTAATGGTTCTAAAACCCTCTGAATGATTTTGTATCATGGGTATCCCTTAACCATTAAACGCACTAATTTCATGGTAAACAATTACCAACCAATTATATTTCATTTTACACTATATCATGAAAGCCTCTTAATCATTCTGACCACTTAATCATTCTGCACCAAACCATTCGACAACTGTCAAATAGCTCCTTAGTATCAAATTTAGTATTTAGTATAAGATTTAGTGTCCACGTTGACAATAGTCTAAGAAAAATACATAGTATTTGACTTTGAAATAATAAAGAAACAGTATTAGTACTTATAATAGGTTTGTAAATCATTTCTCACAATACACATATCTTTTCTCACAATACACATATCTTTTCATCAACAATAAAATACAAGACTGTTATCATCATATAGTTAAAAGTAAAACACGTTTTTTCGGACTATCATTTGGGAAGAAAATTGATTACCAGCAATCCCAACATGTTGTATACAAAACCCGCCTCCAAGGACACTAATGTGATACTGCATTTTTTGGCTCACTCAACAACTGAGGCTAATGGGAGCACAAAATCAAACTCGGGTCTTGTTTTGTATTTGGGCAAACTCGTCTCACTTTTTTGCCAACCTACCTCTCGTTAACTCTTTAGTTTCTTTAAAAACTTCAAATTTTAATTTATTTTACATTTTCATTTAATTTATTCGCCAATTTTACTAAATATGACTAGTTCAAGATTCATGGCCTCAGTAAATACGTCGATAAACTGTGTATTATTTTTAGTAGGCCTCAAGTATATAAGGGGGGCCCAATTCATATATACCATGTCACATCAGTTTATAGATACCATTCTATATAAAGAAATTTTAAAAAATGCATGGTCAGCCAATGTTGGCTCTAATGCGGCTCCACCACCGGGCTAAATAATGATTATTTAGGGGTTGTTTGTTTACTTTTTAATAGTCTTATCAAGAGATAAATTTTATTTGATAAAAAAAAATTTGTCTCTTAATAGTTTTAAAATTCTCTGGATGATTTTGTATCATGAGTCTTCTTTAATCATTCAGTGCCCTAATTTCGTTGTAAATAATTATCAAACAATTGTATTTCATTTTACACTATATCATGAGAGCCTCTTAATCATCCTGCATTAAATCATTCTGCAACTGTCAAATAACCCTTGGTAATTTTAGTTTTTGAATAAAATATTATGAGTTAGAGTCGTTTACCAAACACTTACTGGTCAACACTTGCTAGCAATAGTCAACATGCTCAATTATCTTATCCGGTAACATTGTCGTCAAAAATGGATTGTTGGTAGTGCTTGTCAGGTAAGAGTTTTCTTCTTCACTTACTGAGTAAGCTTAATTGTTCCTTGATATGTATCTTACAGATAAGATTCTTGGTTTTTCACATACCCACCCACTAAGGCAAGTGGCACTCGAATAAACGCTTATCCAATAAGCGTTTAATTATATAAAATTCAAACGTAAAGATTTAAAGTTACATAAACGATAATAACTCGTAAACTCAAATTGTAAGAGATTTTATGAATATAAGGCGAATGTATTCTCATATAGTAAAATATTTACTTTTACATTCTTATAGATTTTCATTATCTTCGTATTATCACCTTATGTTTCGTTACCATCCCTACCACAACTACTGTCAACTCCCATTGCCGTCCATTCCAACCACCATTAACTGTAAAAAGAAACTGACATATACAATTAAATTTGTGATTGTAGGGTCTATTTGATTTAATGGAATATTTTTGAGAAATTTGGGTTTTATAAGAGAATTTGGGATTAGAAATATTTGAAATCTTTAGTATGTTTGTTTATTGGATATGAAGAGAAATTGAATTTCATTATTTTATAGCTGATCTTGAAAAACAAATTATAAAATTAATTAAATTATTGATTATTTATCATAAAACAATTATTTTTAACATATGAATTACTAACTACTCCAATTGTATTTCTAAATCCAATATAATGTTTTGGATTTTTATTTAAATTTTGGGATTTTGATTCCGGACTTTCATTTAAACGAAATATAATGAAATGAAATTTAGTTTCAAATTCCACCAATCAAATGGACCCTTGAGTCTTTTGGATTGATAGAATGGTTTTGCAAAATTTGGATTTTGTAAAAAATTTGGAATTAGAGGGATTTGGATGGAAGCTTTGGTTTATAGGATTTGGAATGAGATTGAATTTCATTATTTATAAATAATTAAATTACATTGTTATTAATTAATAATTATAAAATAAATATTTTAAACATATTTTAAAACATTTATTACATATAAAAACTACGAAATCGCGTGAAATATTAACCACCCATTGGGATTTCAAAATTTCGTGTTCATGGGATTTCTAATCCTATAAATCCTTCAACCCAAATATGGAAAGAAAGAGAATTTGATTCCAAATCCATTACCGATCGAACAAGAAAATGAACGAGAATCTTACACGGTAAGAGACATAACAACAACCGAGAGGCTTACCTGGTAAGTAAGAGAAAAGACTCTTATCCGATAAGTACTCTTACCAACAATCTATTTTGATGGCTGAGAATATTACACACGATAAGGTAAGTGAGGGTGATATCTCTTGCCGATAAGCACTTAATCGACATCAAAACTTAAATATAGACTCTACAGGATCGATAGAGAGCTATATTTAGCAACCTGATAGTGCCAAAAAAGAGCTCTTATAATTGGCATTTGCAGATACAAACAAATCTACAATAGCATCATCATATGCACCATTAATCATACATTCATACAGTTGAATAAAATTTCATTAAAAGATTGGTTTCCTGCTCAACTCACTCACCACAACCAAGCTAACCTCAACAAGGTGATCATTTTGTCCCTACAAATCTCACCGAGCCCAAAGATGAGGAACAAACCAGAACACGAGAACTTTGGTTTCACAAGCTGCGAGCGACTCTTTCATACAAGTCACGTGGCCAGTTGCGATTCAAATTGTTCGCAAGGAAATTGGCAATCTGTACAAGGCAAATACTTGTTATAAGCGAAACACAACCTCGAGGCCAAATCAATAATCTAGGACAAACACACCCTTGTTACGATATAGAAAAGCCAACTTCAAAATCTAGAAAGAATTTCAAGATAATTTTGTACTTGAATAAGCGTGAGTGAATGCTATTAGTTCAAAAAGGTAAACATGATTTAGTTCATGGTCAATCGAGCCAGTAAATAATTTAAAAATATCAAATGATAATCTACTCGAGAAAAATGAGAAGTAGGACAACGAACATATTAAGTGGAAGATGAAGCTAATATTAAGATTTAGAATATTATTGTTCGATCTACCCTCCTTCCCCCCACCCCTAAGAAAACAGTTCCTGAAAGAAAGGGCAAGGTTGTCCCAGAAAAAAAATACATGTTTCCATTTTTGGAAAGATTAGTTTGCAAATTTACCTATATGTCCATTAGCGACAATTACAAATGTTGGTGAGATTGATCATAGCTCACAAATTTTCTGTGTGTTTGGTATGCAGATAGGACTGGACAAGACTGGTCTGGCAATAATAAGGTAGGCGGTGAAAGAATTTTGTAGGTAGAGGGTATGAATTTGATATGGGTAGTTAAGTAATTTAGTTTTTGTTCAACCGTTTAACATATTTTTGTGGTACAGAAAAAATGCAATTTTCCCACTCAGGTCCCCTACTGTACTAGTCTAATGTTGTCAAATGTGAGACAAGTTTCCGTACTGTTACATCCCATCATGTCCCGCATATCAAATGCACCCTAAGTTTTGTCTTATTTAGGGGCATCTTAGGTATTTGGTTCAAAAACTAATATTAAAATATGTGCCAAGGTAAGAACTTTGCATTATTTGTGAACTTAAGTTGTCTTGACATTTTTTTCTATACATGACAACAAACATACCTTGGTTCTTAATGCACGAAGTGACCCATCCGAATCTCTGACGTTGTCTATACACTGAAGAGAAACCTTAAGAAGGTCCGGAACACAAGCTTGGACATAAGGAGACGAATTTTGGAACAAATCTGTTGGCGTATCAGGCGCTCGGGGATCAAATGGAAGAAATGGAAGCTTGGCGACCTCCCTTAGAGCATCTAGATGATGTTCTTGCCTTGCCAATTTATGAATAGACAAAATTGTCTCGAGCTGTCTTAGCACAGTTTCTTGCTCTAACACATGATCTCTCTCTTGGAGACTGCACAATGAAATGCCAGCAATTTAACAAAAGAAGGTTGATGTTTGGTTAAGTTAGAAATGAGACAAGTTTATGGGTCATCATGGAAGATAAATAACTAACAGTTCAAATGGGAAGAAATAAAAATCATTGAAGATTTACTTCCTGAATTCCCGCACATAAAAATCTTCAAAATATCTAAAATTATTATCTAGAGGAATGACCCAAACCAAACTGACCCACTAAATCCCACTCGAAAAAAGGGTCTGGGGAGGGTGAAATGTACGCGGACGTAACCTCTACCCAAAAACCCAAAAATGGTAAAGCGGCTATTTCCGTGAGGACCCACGGCTTGTGCAAGGATGCGAGCAAACAGGTGGAAGAAATAAAGACTAACATATAGTGAAATAAGCACAAAAAATAAAGAAAAAAGTAAGAACAAATAATGATGCATACATAGAAAACATGGAAAAAGGTAAGGAAGGCAGTCTAGAGGAATGCCCATTAATGATTAACACAGAGATGACCTTTAATATGTTAGAACGTTGAGGAGAGAATTCATACAATAAGAAAGATCATAAAAATGAGATCATTTGAAAGGATCTAATGCGCCCACTAAGGCAAATTAGATGAAAAACAGGATTCACATTGTTGAGCTAGGCAAGTCAACAATGCAAAAAAGAGGCAGAAGCAGCAAAATAGGGAGAGAGAAATCACTGTGTTTCACTGGAATGTAGCAACTCATGAGCTTTATATCATGATTATAGTATTGATTTTCAGAACCAAGATCGAAGATTTACCTGACATCCGGGTAGTATTTAAATGTCTCCAGCAGCTCGTTTCCAGAATGAACAAGCCCGGTTGTCCGGCTCTCACCATCCAATCTACCACGTGATAAAGAGCAGATAGCTTCAGAGAGTCCCTTGTTTATGGTATCCAGCGCTGCTGAAAATGCCCCAACTCTCTTCTGTATCTCTATAGACTGAAATGGAGATGAACGATTAGCAAAAGATAAATCTTTACATTCAGACAAAAAGCAAGAACTGACTTTTCTTAAAGAGGGTCCAAGTGTGAGGAGGCCCAACAATCAGCAAGAATAAGACATTTAATTGCTGCTAGATGTGACATGGTGGCAGACTGGAAAAGGGAACAAATAGAAATCTATGATGCAACACAGTATATAGACCTGTCCAATGGTGTTCAATGTAGTACCCAAACATATCTCAATGGAGAAAAAAATTAATGGGTCAAGAACTCATACAGGGCAAAAGATGAACTATAATCTCCCATCCAACAGAATGCTACATACCCTTTTAGGCTATGGATATCTCAGCAGCAACCATTTTGTATTCAAAATAGTAAAATTAATAATAAGATGCCCAATTAATAAGAATACATGACTTAACAGAATATGTAAATCCGTAAAATGAAAACTATTTGATGGTGTGCTTTGGAAAAAAGGTAGGATATGACGATTCCCATATAATATTTAATAATTGTCAATTGCACATGTGACATTTGAGAATCTTCACACAGGGATAAAAAAGGGTGATAAGCATCAACAACCAGAGTTATCAAAGAAAACAACTCGGAGTAAATCTATACATGGACTGTCAGAAACTCAGAAAGAACAACCAATACAAACAAGATGAAATAACAAAAAGTTTGCTAGATGAAATAAGTGATGTTCTCCACATAATGAACAGCCATTTTATTGAAGAAACTTCAATGCCAAACAATAAAAAGAACCAATCAATATGCCCTATCATTTACCGACAAATATTAGTCAGGAAAGGGAGATTTTAGAAGAAAACGTAAAACTGATGTTAGATTCATAAACCAAAGCCGAGTGATTCATAAAAAAGAATGAAGGCTTACTTTGTCATTAAGCCCGGCTTCCAGACACTGGCGAGCAGCTTCAAGCAGAAACTGGTGCCTCTCTTTTCGATCATTCAAAAACCGTCCTAGTTCGCCTTCTTCTCCTGCCCCTCTTGGCCCAAGTAACAAAAGAATCCCACCATCACGTAGCAATAGCTCCATGAGGAGCTGCTGCATCATGAATGTCCGTTGCCGTTGCTGATCTACATTTCCTCTCCCAGACCAAGATAACTGTCCACCACCCACTGTAGCAGCAGCTTGTGCATAGTACTCCAATGCCATGGAAAGATTATTGTGTCGCAAATACAGTGAACCATACTGTCTAATGATGCTAGCTGCCTCAGCAAAAGCATCCATCACCCCTAATTTATGACCTGCCCCGGCAATGTCAGAGAGGACGCCGTGGTCTGCCATCACAATTGCTATATGGGCAGCATCTATGTTATATCCCTCGTCTCCAATATCCTTGGACAAATATAGGATGGCTGGAACCAACTGTATGCTCAACAGCAACACATATGGAAATACTAGAGGGTCCTTCCCGTTCTTTGTATAATAAGATGGTTCGAATTTGTTTAGATAAGCCTGTAAATCATCCAAGCTGTAGGGTGATAGTCCCTCGTTTAAAACAACAGAACTCGATCCACCAGAACAGTCTCGAACAGCACACAGCTTGAACCACAGAAAATCCTCTATTGTATTGAAAAGCGTAGGCTGCTCTCTGAGCAGGCGATCAATCTGCCTACGGGAGCCAGATATGAGTGCATATAAAAGTAATTTTTTCTTGTCAAATGTACCTCGGCCCACTCGATCACCCATCCTTAACATTTTTTCACATTCCTCTGCAGCAATAGAAGCAGTCTCCACAGATACCATGCCTCCATTTGTGATCCATTCTGCAAGCTGTCAAAATAACGAGGTGACTAAGGTTCATTAAAAAGTTTGCACAAAGATAACGAGAAGATCAGTACCTGTGAAGCAAATTGGTGAGAAACACGGGAGCGTGAAGCAACATCCCTCGCATCGTCATAGTACCCAGTTCTCAAGCAGAAATAGATCTGTTTAAGCAGAAGATAACAAGCTGTGTTATTCCAATCTGCTATTATTAGGCATAACACAAAAAATTGTGTTGCTCAAGTTTAACTGTCAACTCCATGTTGCTCCTCTTGTCACTATGTGACAAAAGAGCCAGCAAGTTCCATAACCGACTCAAACTTGTTTTCAGAATGCACATACGAAACTCACATTTTCATCTCTTACTACACATGACAAAAATCCTCACTTGCAACCAAGCTCTCTCCCTACAGCTTGGAATGATGATCAATGGTACTTACGGAAACCAAATTCCTATGGATATGTATGCTCCACTGGGTGGTACTTCAGGCTACAAGGGCAGGAATGAGTTGTGGCTTTCACAGTAGTTCCACAAATTATATATATATATATATATATATATATATATACAGAGAGAGAGAGTCCCAATCAAATCTCAACCATCCATCTAGTCTAACGAATATTTGGTTTCATAAATATATTGATTGTTTCCTAATTTAAAACGGTGATCATAATTACTGAACTCTAGTCATCTCCATAAATAGTCAAATCATAATAACCTTTATCATTTCCATAAATATTGCTTTCCAGGTTTGTAACATTTAAAAGGTTTGCATTTGATTTGCCGTCTATATATATATATATATACACACTCTTTCCTTTCCTTTGAAAACCAGATAGCAAAATTTCGCAGAGGAAGAGGGACATGACTCGAGTGTTGAGGGTAGATGAAAACAGATGTCATCCACTGCATCAATGCCATCATAAGACAGACATCCTACAAGGATGAAGTATGAAGTATAACCCAAGAAACAAATCTTAACATGGGATGGTCAATGTGCATCATTGAAATAATGGAGGTATGTAGATAATAGGTATTAGGTGGGTCAAAATAAATGCTTGATATCAAAGTTAAGAGTTGAATACCTGCTGCCACGTGGTATCTACAGGAGGCTGCCTACGAGCATCGCCAGCATCAAAATCAAGAACCCCGTAGTCTCTCAAACGGATCTGCACAAAAGAAATAAGGCAGTAAAGCAACGAACACATGTTCCTCCTGATAAATCAAAGGTTGAAACATAGTATAATATGCTTATTTAAAGTAAGAAGTGACTACATACCCTAAGAAAAGCATGGATCCGCTGCAAATTTCCAACCACTCCACCAAGAGCAGCCTACAGTAAGATGAACATAAGACCGGTAAATGAAGCTTTATGCATGAAAAGCAACTGTATAGTGTATGGCAGCAAGAAAGCATTTTATGTGCATGTGTGGAAGAACAAAGAAGCCTCCTGTTTTCATCGCCAAACAAGATATGAACATAATACAATTTGCATATGGATAGTCCAAAATCAAATAAAAATACTAATAGCTAAAGATTGCAAACAGAAAAATGTCTTTTATTACCTGTGCGGGATGACTTTGTATCATTTCCACGATATACTTCTCATGACCCCACTCTAAATGACGCCTTGCACCAATTATTAGCAACATTTTCTTTGAAACATTTCTCTGAACACTTGAATTCTCACCCATCAAAGTCTGAATAACATAATTCGGAAAAAGATGATTGCATTACATTCTCATCCAGGAAAGGATACCTAATGCCATTATACAAACAGCTGCATAATTTTGCACTTGCAAGTTGCAACTCATGTGAACAAGATTGCACAGTAGGCATGTACCTGAATTAGATGCCAAATCTTGTTCATGGTAACAGATTTACCACCAGAAGAATCCAGGCCAAGACTTTCATATGCACTCTTGAAAGCAGTAGCTGGCTGGCAAATGAAATAAATTACACATATAGCAAGATTAAGTGATTGATAGACATAATCTGATGCAAGCACTGTCCATACTGCTCTAGACATTTCAGTGGTAGAATAAGGTTAAGTTGACAAAGAAAGACACAATAGACAAAATGACATGTCCATGCAACAATATTTGCTAAAAGGAACACAAAAAAACGCAGTATAAAATTTATCAATTAATGCTCTAGCCCCTTTCACATTAAGCTTCTATTGAAATCCGTAAATGAAATTAGACCACTGAAGCTTTATCATCAATGAAGCGAGAAGATGGACATAAAACAATTTCTTCATGAACTTACTTTATATGCTAAACCACGCTGTCTGGCATCATTGAGATTCCTCACAACCTCAGCATATGCTGCAGCCTTTTTATCAATGGCTGGCTTATCAGCTATTGGCACAAGTTCCATGCTAGAAGGACCGGATGAAACATGAGGACTAGATGTTAGAGATAATATTGGCCCTGAACGGTTAGCCCCGAACCCTGAATCATCTACATTGGTCCTTGGTAACGTGGAAATGCGGCTCAGACTGTGAAGGAAATCCCTTTTTTCCTTTTGCCAGTCATCCTGACAGAAAGAAACAGAAAGCATTTAAAATTAAACACGCAAGGCACAAGAACATATATCAGATTACCTTCATAAGTCAACACTCACATATGTTCTCTGTTTCTTAAATGCAGCTTACTTCTAAAAGAACAACATTGTAACTAATATAACCGGTTATTTATGCTCTTGGATGGCTCTTAGCTTTAAAAAGGTACGCTAATGTTCCAAGAGAGAGTACCACCCAAAGGTATCATAAACCAATAAGGAGAGTGATACTTACAGAGACTTCCATCTCTAATCCATGCAAAGATGAGAGAGCCATGACAAACAGGGTGTGCATACAACAATATCAATACATAGGACAAGCATACAGCCTCTTGCTAGTTACAAACTGCATGACACAACATGCACCAAGTTCAGTTGGTCATTCAATCATGCTCCTAAAGTTCTCCTTTTCCAGCCCACTGCAAGACATTCCCTCATTGGCAGTCCTAATTTGTGTGCATTTGTCATGTGTGGGAGAGAACCAAACACATGTAGACGCAGAAAGGGGGCTTGCTAGTGATCATTGATTTCATCCGTTTTGTAAAAGGTCTTCTTTGATTTATTATTAAATGCTAAAAGTGGCTGGATTGTATAAATTATATATTTGTATCATAATACATTCTCAAATCAGGTCTATTTAACATCACCCACTAGGGCACTCCAAAAAGGGATGCAGTCTCACCTCACAGAAGGTTAGGGTGCAGGGTACCAATTATTAAGTAATTGAAACATCACCAGGAATCAATGCAGCTAAGATATGCAAAGAACTACACAGAGTGATAGTTCTAAACTGTGCATGAAGTCATTCACTCTTGTGGTAAGCTTTTTTATATGAGGTGGTTTTTACCATATTATAAAAGTAACGGCAGCAAGGAGAGCTTTGGAAAGAAAATCTGAAAGATTAAGCAGAGAGGTGACTTTCAACTCACTGGAGAGAGCAAGTGGATAAGCAACATAGAAAAGTTATAAGTTCGTGAAGAAGATATTGTAAACTCAGTTTCAATTTTTAAAATTGTGCTCTCTAAAGAAAGTACTTCTAGGAGTTGTGAACAAGATTCTGAAGAAAATGCTTTTGAAGTTTCTAATATGCAAGTCGAGGAAGATGGTAAGAATGTTCAACCAAACGAAGTCACCGATAAAGCGGAGGCATTACAAGGCAAAGTAGAATTCGATTACAAGCCTTTGAAGAACTTTTCAGGCTTGGCACGCCTTACTTTTAGCTATAAAGCTGCTCTTGATATAGTTATTTCCATGTTTATTGACATTATAACTCATTTATTTGTGACATGCATGGTTCTTTTAAAACTGTTTGGAAACACCTGCATTTTCCAAGTCACTAATTCTTGTAGGCTAAATGATATTTCCTATAAATATGTTATCTTTTCCCTCTTAAAAGATAAAAAAGAAAAATGCATCTGCAATAACTTTCTTCATGGATAGTGTATTGCATTATGCTTCGCAAATGAATCAAAGCAATATAGTTAGCGGCCATCTTCTCATTCTCTCGGCGCAATTTTCAGCCTCATACTTTTCAATTACAACTTGGATATGTTCTTGTTTACACAACAAAATTGAGCAGATTTTTTCCGCTGGTTTTTACTTTTTAGTGTGGTCCATCATAACGTTTGTAAACTAAACCATGACAAAATTTAATTCATGGATTAATGATCGCTCATCATTGTTATAGTATATTGAGAAATACATTGAGAGAATGCTAAACAAGCAACTCCCATGGGTCCAATTTGTCATGTCTATCCATTGATGATGAATGAAAAGGCCAAGTGATTGAAATTAACAGCATAAAGAGACAACATATTAAATATCAAAATGGCAGAGCTGAAGAGTAACTTGGACTCCATGTAGCAACTAACCTCTAAAACTGTCATCATGTAGTCACCAAAATTTCTGAGATTATCTTTCTGAGCTTCCTGAACAGCTGAGACCATTGCCATTTCATGAACCTGAGAATATGAATTTATGACATAAAGATCATGTATATATTATTCACGACCATATGCTAATTACTTTGTAGCGGAGAAGAAGCCAAATAATAAGTTACTGATATCATTACAAGATGCATATAGATCATTTTGGCTTTTTTATACAAAACCAACAATCAAAGGAAAATACAGCATAAAAAACTCTAAGAAGATACAACAGAAACTTTTAATATACAAATACACACAATAAGTAATCCTCAAACACAAACACTCGTATGCAGCAACTAATGATCCTCATGCAAATATACGAACATTATACAAAAAGGACATGAAGTTTGATGTCAATAAAAAATTACCAACCACCAATATTGCACTAACAATGACAACACTACCTCAAGTTTTGTAAGACAACAGATCTACTTGTATAGCAATAGTCACATAAGTAAAGCTGATTAAGCTTGAAAACAACCCATACTAGGTTTGTAAAGTAAGAAAAGGATATTTTATATGAAAGGTGAAAAAGAACAAAGAATTTTGGATTTTTGGGAGTGAAAAAGAGGTCAAGGACAATTTCTGGTCATATAAGATTATAGGGATGAAAGACATAGTTTACCATGGAACTCTACTATTTGCCACATGAACGACAAAATACCATATTACATATTTAGTTATTTTAGTTGCAGCACTAGAAGGTTAAGTACCTGCTGCAAATATTCCTCAACGCTTGTAGCCTCAGCTGGGAAAACATCCTCAAAAGTTGTCTACAAATAGAGTTACAAGATTTAAGTCAGTAAGAATATACAATGGCACAAGAATAAAATTACCAGATGGAATTCTCAAAACAACAAAATCAAGCATTGAAAAACTAAAGAATGTAGAAACCTCATACAATAAACTGAAATTTCCAAATAACAATGAAAAAATATAACTTGAAGTCTTGATTGAATCTTATTGTTGAAGCAAAATGCAAATCGCCACCTTTGAGGCCTATAGCATCCTTAACTACAATACGACTCATCAACACATTGGATAGACAAGGTAGAAACAGAACAGTTGTGAAAAGCGCGCCTAGGCGCTGAGGCGCATAAGGTGCAAAGGACTGGGCTTTTTCCATGCCAAGGCGAGGCGAGTTACTGAGGCGCACCAAGGCGCAGCGCCTTGGCTGAGGCGCAAAATGGGCTGAGGCGCACCTTAATAAAGATCTGCCCTAAATTCAAAAAAAAATCTTCTCTCTTAGACTTCTACAACTTTTATGTTTTTTAACCTCCTAGACTTCTACAAAAAAGAGTTATTAGATAAGTCTATTCAATTCTAATCAATCATCTCATACAAATACCTCCCATACATATGTCCCATACATTGTACTCTCCCTCACGACTTTAAACCTTATACTTCTTCCTCACGGCCCTCTTCTGGAATCTGGATTTCTGGTTGCTGCTTTGGAGGCTTATACTTCTTCCTCACTAAGGGCTCTCTTCTATACAAGTATCAAGTAAGTATATTATTATTTTTTTGGCTGACTTTTGGAAATTGAAATTGAACTGTTTTATATAATGGTATTTGAGTTGATATTACTACTTTTCATATAATGGATTGTTGAGTTGTGTATTACTATGTGTGTATATAGATGTATATATATTATTTTATACGATGCGCCTTGCATTCGTGAGGCCTAGGCGCCAGCCTTTGCGCCTAAGTGCACCTTGCGCCTTTAACAACTTCATAGTGAATATTGAAATATATCATAAGACTCCTGGACCATCTAAAACGAGGTTCATTGCTTATTGTGTGCAAGCGGCCACCATGATGCTTCTCTAGCGTTACAATGGTTGTTGGTGATACTTTTCATACACAATGTTTCCCAGACTGGTATCATGTAATTTATCTTCTGAAACCAACTACGCATACGATAGTATATGTGATCAAGAAAATTAAATTTACCTGGAATGCATCAAATTAATTAACTATTACCTTCAATTCAAAAGATTTAAGATCTCGTGCCAATTGCTCAGCATTTATCCCCTCACGTGCAAGCAGCCTGCATGTTAGTCAACAAATTACATATTTTAACAGGCACTGCTTCTCATATGCTAGAATTTTCAACATCAAGCAACAATAATAAACTTCAGTGCTAGTGCGGGACCGCGGGACCAGCAACCGTAAATAATCTCCTTCACACCTAGTACCTTCACATCATACTTGCTTTTTAATGTAAAAACACATTTGATGCAACATAGAAAACAGGACCATCATACTTAAGAATACTCGGTTACTAAGATACACATTTTAGCTTCATAATCACAAGTAAATTTTGGATTTTCAAACCTAAACAACACAAAAAGATACAATGCACTTGTATTTTAATTCGGGTGAAAACTTGCATTGTTTTTCTAGTTGAGTTTTCTATACACCAAAACATTAAGAGTTTATTACCGATCGAACAAGATACTCTCAATGACAAAGCTGTAGTTTACATCCACAAACACCAAAAACTTGTATATTATACACCAAAATTTTAAGAATTCCCTACAAAGCCGAGCAAGATAGGATACAACTATAGTTTTAAGTTCACAAATAAAAATTTCATGCACGGTGCTCTATAGAAAATAAATTCCAGTGTAACAGATATGTAGCACTTCTAATTTTATAAAACGTACACATAATTAAAAGAAATTATCAAAATCTACCTTGTAGCAGCAATTGATTGAGAGGGAGCCTCAGTTCTTAGCGTTTTCGACTTGAGCTTCTTTGACAACGCTTCTAATTGGTCCAAATTTCTCTAAATATATCAAATCAAGAACAAGGCATACAAATAAAAACTACGCATTGTGAGATATGATAATCATATGGTGCGAGCAAAAATCGCAAGAACAAAAATAACCTGGAGAGACGGAAACTGAGCAGAAGGAGCAGCTTGTTCGACGAGCTTCGAAGATGAATGTAAAAGATCGGTCCAGCTACTCATATCTGCATCGCTCGTCATTGTTTCTTTGTTGGAAGATGGAGGTTGTGGGGAAGAAAGCTTTTCTGAACTGATGCGCCGAAGACGAAGCAAAAATTTTGCGTTGGGGTTTTTGGAGCTCAAAAACGCTAAGAGCCCTAACTTTTGAAAAGAGACCGAAGAGGTGCGCTTTTTTTGATGTTATTTCCAAGAGGCGCTGTCACAAAATCTAAGTCCGTAAAAAATTCAAACAAGGGTTGTTTGTCTCTTACTGAATTGTTTAAATTAATGTATAATGAATAAATGGTTAAAATGATTAAAATATTTTCATGATATAATATAAAATAAAATATAATTGTTTGATAATTATCTATAATTAAATTAGGGCGGTGAATGGTTAAGGAAGTTTCATGATACAAAATCATTCAGAAAGAATCATTAAAAGCCAGACATTTTTTTGTCAAACAAAATTTACCTCTTAACGATTCTAATATTGTCTCTTAATGGAACTATTAAAAGGTAAACAAACAACCCTTAAACCATTAGTTTAAAAGAATGTTAACGATGTCGTTCAATTTTTAAATTAATGTTATATTTGTTAGATGAAAAAGAGATCGTTTACCAAATACTTACCCGATAAATGTTTACCGGCAGAAGTCAACCCTATAATTTATTTTACCATATAAGATTACAGTATATTAAAACGGTATCGTATACAACAATTTACCTTGTAAACGCTTACTCGGGTGACAGTAATCACCATCACTTACAAGGTAATACTTTTTATTCATATCATTGCTCTTACCAGGTAAGATTTTCAGCCCTTGTCATGTGCATCAGGTGAGGAAAGTTATCCGATCCACACTTACTGGGTAAGTATTTAGTAAACGGGCCCTTATTCTCATATATGATTAAATGTATATTTGTTTATTAATTTATTTTTCACTTACGCATTATCAATATTTATTTTTTACATTTTTAATACATGATTCTAATATAAAAAAAAATGTGTAGAGCATTGCTCAAAAATAATTTGTTCCATGTTTAATGGAAAATTAGATGTGACAAAGAGCGGAAAAAAATGCATTTTTTCCCTCCAATTTAAATGGAAGAAAAATTGAGATTATTAAAGCATATTTGATAGATTCTTTACAAGATAGGGATTTAGAAAATAAATTCTCTAAATGAAATTTATATTTATTTTCAACAGTTTCTACATTTTGTATATTATATTTTAAATTATAGTATTAAAATATTTAATATCTTTCATAAAATATTATTTTCCTTCTAATACATTTAATTTCAAGGGTTCTCATTCGTATAAAGAATAAATTTGTGTTAAAAAGCTTTTAGGATGAGCAGATGCCCCCGCTCGCTACTGTATGGCTCCGTCATTGCCCCCTAACGATACTCTACACCGATAACACCCCTCACCAACGTCACCACCACATCATGACATCCTTCCCTTCGTCCCATGTTGCTCCTTTTTTCTTCCTCTCGAGTCTCACTGTCAGCAAACCCTCGTTTTCCATCCTTCTTATGAAGGTTTTCTCAAAATAGACGCCGTATAACAATCACATATGTTTTTAACCTGTATAATTATAAACATGGCTATATATGACATAATATGCAAACAAGACAAGTTGGATAACAAGTTAAAATGAACAATTTCTTAACATATCAAAACGTGTTGAGACGGTCCACTAACCGTTCAAATACCAGTAAAATAACTATCTGATCCTTTCAATAAATCAAATACGATATTGCAAGCGTGTAGGTGAAATTCGATGTATAAAATGCTTAAACATTTATTATATAAAATAAGAACATGTACTCGTCTTTTATAATTATAAAAGGTTATCTCATGATGACCTTGTAAAAATCGAATACGAGATATTTGAAGAGGAACAACGACAATATTCAATTTCTAACATTGCAATGATTAATGAGAATCAACAAGTACTGCAAAAAAACACGTATGAAAGAAAAATTAATAAACAAATAATCAAATATTTGAAAAACGGAAGTATATTTTTAAAACAAGGATCGAGGATCATAGCATTGAGACTGTTTGAAGTTTCATAGACGGAATTTTATAAAACGAATGATTTTAAAAATTACTATTTTCGTCGCCGTGGTTTGTTGATAATTTTTATTTTCGTCCATGTGATTTAGTAATTGTAATTTTTGTCCCTATGTTTTATAATATATTGTTATTTTTATCTCTGGACTAATTCTTACATCTAAGTACAAGGGACCAAAATAGTAAATAATTGTAAACTACAAAGACTGAAACAACAATAACTTGTAAATCATAAGAACGAAAATAACAATGAGTTATAAACTATGGGAATAAAAACCGTAAATTTTAAATCACAAGAATGAAAATTACAATTTTTAACAAACCACATAGATGAATAACGTAATTTAGGGGTTGTTTACCAAAAACTTTAGACCATTAGAGCATTAGCTTATAAAGTTGATCAATAAACATAAATTGGTCTTACGGGTCTCACGAAAAACCCTTGGTCTCACGTGAAACTCATGCCATATACACACATATATATATATATATATATGTGTGTGTGTGTGTGTATAGTCTATAGATAGATAGATATAGGGGGTATCTTTTATTAACGAGACAAATGATGTTAACTATACAAACACATTTGCATCACTAAAAAACCATTGCTAGCACTTGTTAATTAATATGTTGGAGTCAACTATTAAGGGTATAAAAGTAATTTCAGTTTTTAGTTGTTTTTTAATTAACGAGATGCTATAAAAAAAGAGTTGCATGATTTTAGGGATGATAATTATAACTTTTCTTTCTAGTTTCTCAATAAACAAGTTTATCGAGAGAGAAAGAGAAGATTCAGCTTGAACAAGTTCATAAGTGAAACTATGGTCATTGGCGAACAATGAATGTGTTCGTTACTGAAACTTGTTCATAAATGAATTGTGTTGGTGAGTAATGAGTATGGGTATAAACGAGCCGAGTCGAGTCGAGTCGAATAGTAGTTTTTCAAGTCCGATATGAGAAAATAATATCAGGCTCGATCTCGATTAACGTTTTCAAAGTTTGGCTCAAGCTCGAGCTCCAATATTTTTTCAATGTTCGAACTCGATCTAGATGCTCGAATTCGAGATCCTTTATCTTGTTTATTTACTCACGCTTGGGATTTGTATATTTTGATTATATAATTTGTCAACGTATAAATATGTTTGGTTCGAAAAATTGCACGCTCGAATAGCTCGGCTCGGTTCGACTCACTCATAAAGTTTAATCGAGAGTTGAATACTGATGTTATGGAGATCGAATTGTTAAGCTAAACTAACTTTATTTTATGTTCGAGATCGACTCATTTACACCCCTATTAGTGAGTGAACTCCATTCATAAGTGAACCAAGACATAAAAATTAGTCTCCATCTGTTCATAGCCGATCATGAACACATTCACACTATAAAACAATGATCATGATATTAATCATTGCCTTGCTCATATATGAACGCTTATTACAAGTGTAACTTGATCATAAGTGAAACTTGTTCCCATGTTACTTTTGGCATTTACATTATTGCATTTAATTTTTGTCTTGTATTTATATTTATATTTTTGTGTCTTTAATTTATGTATCCTTTTTACTTTGGTGGTTGGGTCGGGTTAAGTTGAACTAGACCAACTCAATTTCAACCATCTTAATTGACAGTTTAATGGTTTGATGATGTGGTGATTTGACGGTTTATGGGTAAGATTTAATTGAGTTGTTAACGGGTTAAGCAGTTTGGCGGTTTATGTACACCCCTATTGCTAAGCAAGCTCATAGTCCCAACCTCTTGGTCCGAGTGAGGGGTTCAAAAAAAAAAATCATGAGAGAAAATAAAAGGAAATATTGATAAAGTTTCTTCCAAAACTTTACTCCCAAATATAAGAGGAAAGAGAAGAAAGAATYGAAATTAAAACCACTTAAAAAGATTACTAAAATTACAAACGAACCAACATTTCATTTTAAATGATATATTTTTAAAAACTAAAAAACTGATGATTTTTGGTCCAAAAAAGACAG
>NC_037529.1:4706444-4729197 GCF_001531365.2 Cynara cardunculus var. scolymus
TCATTTTAAATGATATATTTTTAAAAACTAAAAAACTGATGATTTTTGGTCCAAAAAAGACAGTAGGCAACAAAAAAAAAAACAACAGAACCCAAWTATAAGCCCATATGGAAAACCATTAAAGTATTTAGGGGGTGTTTGGTTGGAGGTATTAAGCAGTAATCAATGGGAATGAAAATAAAAGAAACTGTTTGGTTTTTTATAATATAATGGGTTCATTCCCCCCAGAAGCCCAAAATTTCATTCCTGGTTAAATTGGGGAAATGAAAATTTATTCCCATTTTCATTCCCTGTCATTGTCATTTTCACTCCCATTTTCATTTCTCGGCATGAGGCAAACAGACTCTTAATTTGTATGTGGATATATATTTTCGCATGGAATAATGATTTATTTTCATATTTTTTTAATATAATATTGTATTTTTATTTTTTATTACAACAATATGTTTTTAAATTATTTTTTATTAGAACATGGTACATTGAAAAATCTACTTATTGTAACAATTAGGAGTGAGCATCGAAACTTGGTAGCTGCCTTCGGAATCATAACCGCTCCAGAACTGCCTGATTTCAAAACTGGAACCGATGTGATTGGTTCCAGTTCCTATAATATGGAACCGATCGGGACCAGTTCCGGTTCTTTTTTTTGGAACCGTTATCCCCCGGTACCCGTCTATACCTGTTCAGGGACCGAGTATCAGGTCCCGATGGATATCTAGAACTGGAATCGAAGGATCCCTGCTGTTTTTTTTAATAGAAAATATTTTATATGTTTATTATATTCAATAAACTAAAATTGAATATATTAATTTACCTTTTAAAGTTACAACTTACCACCGTTTTACTGTTGTCAAGAGTCTCTATCAAATTATTCATGTGATTGTTAGTTTTCATCATATTAGTTTTCACCTTCTGTAATGTTCATTTCTTTACGTCGATRCTTTGTAATAAACTAACAATTACTTTTTTATAGTGTGAAATGATAAAAAAAATAAAATAGAAACCGAGTACCCTGTACCGGAACCCGTTCCCAAATATAAAAAACCGGTGTAATCGGTTCAGGGTCTGTCATTCTAGGAACCGCCGGTTCCATGAATTTTAGCCAGGTACATGGCTTTGCTCATCCCTGATAGCAATGGGTAACCCCGTTACCTTTGAACCAGTTAACCCTCGTTTTGTTTTGTTTCATTGGCTTAAACGAGACAATGTATTTGATGACATGGCAAAAATAAAAATAAAAAACGAGAAAAAAACTTTTTCAAATTATTTTTAATGGTTTTTTTTTTAAATTTCTTGTTAAATTTCATGCAAATTAAATATTTAAGAATAAGATATTTCTTAAATAAATATGATATATTACTTTCGAGAAAATAACAGGGGTCAAGGTCGGCTAGTGACACGATGGGGATAAGCTTCATCGTCGAGAGGAAAAAAGTTTGGATCACCAGCTAAGGCCCTTAAATGACCGCTCAGTGACAAAAGAGGTATTCGGAGAATGCCTTATATAGATATCCAATATCTCTTGTTATTTGGAACCCTGTTCACCTCTTTGGGATTCTATTCAATCGAGATAAATATTTTATTAAAAAAAGTAACACTTCTTATTTTATTAAAAAAAAAGTATCTTTTAAGGTTTTTAAAATAGTAGCGAGATAAATTTAAAAAGGTTTTTTTAAAAAGTTTTTTCTAATATCCCAAAACACCCTAAAAGTTTAGCGGGTGCATATTATACCTCAAAAGAATCCTACTTACGAAAATAAGTTGAGCGAATGCACGAGAGCTCATTTGGACTTATATAGGCCTGCCCCTGACCGACACAACCCAGGACCGACCCAACATGGTCTTTAAAAAACATTATAAAGTATTTCGCTTATTTTTTCATTTCAAATCTATTAACTTGTTTAAAGCATATCCAACAGTAATGTTAGAGGCTGTTGACAGTTGCTGAATGGTTTGATGCATAATGATTAAGTGGTCATAACGATTAACAGATTCTCATGATATAGTGCAAAATAAAATATAATTGTTTGGTAATTGTTTATGATTAAATCAAGGCTCTTAATGATTAATGAAGACAGAGGGTTGTAGAACTATTAAGAGACATAATTTTTTTTACGAAACAAGATTTATCTTTTAACGATTCAGAGGTTGTCTCTTAATGAAACTATTAAGAGGTAAACAAAAAACCTCTTATTTTACAAATTTTGAAGACTTATAATAAAAAAAATCTGCAGAAAAATGGAGAAAATGTTACATATAATATTGGTTTTGGGTCGACCCATAAACCTTTTTGTTGTTGGGCCCAACTATTTGTTGAATCCTCCGGACACTCTTGTCTGTATATACAAAAGCATAATTCTCTGCTAATATATATGGCATGTACCCTTTCTATTCAAAAGGTTAAGTAACGCACTCCCCCATAAACAACGAGGAGAATGATATCATAATCGTATACGATTACTCAGATCTTAGCCTCAATCACACTCTCTCGATTGCTGATCTGAACACCGCCGAACGAGGCGGTGCAACCACCAGTTGAAATGAATGATTATTTGAAGGATTTTGATGTTCCGGCGAAGCACCCGTCGGAAGCGGCTTTGAGGAAGTGGCGCGACGCCGTCTCTCTCGTCAAAAACCGCCACCGACGATTTCGTCATGTAGCCGACCTCGAAAAGCGATCGATTCACCAGAACCGACTCCGCAAAATCAAGGTTCAATTCCAATCCTGAATCCTTTCCCAAACACACACACACTCGCATGCTAGTATATGTATATGTATGTATATATATATATGTGTTTGATTCATATTTGTTTTTTTTCAATACATCGATTCGTATTCTGTCTGTTAACTCATTCCTTGTGGATTTGAAATCATAAACTTAGTCTCACAATACACACAGAAAAAATTCCTTCATAACTTTATTTTGAGGTATTCACGATAATAATCACCCAAAGATTATCTCCAAATTTTATTCCAGAGTACCTTGTCACAATCTCCTCCACCGATTGAACTATATTTTTTTAATATAGAATAAAAAATTAAAATCGATCTGAAGATGTTATTAAAAACACAGTAAACCTAATTGTTGGAAATAAACCAAAATGTTGTTAATCTCTTCGTATTATCCAGTCTTGGAGGCTTCTTCCAAATTTGAGGATGTATAGCTTCTTACTCTTAATTTCCTTAATGGATATCGATTTAGAACAGTAGCTGAAGCAAAATAATGATTAAAACCTTCAAAATATTTGTTTTAAAGTAGTTATTAGAGATGGTAAAGTTAAGAGTTCACAGGAATTTAGGTTTAAGAACAACTCACTAATGCTATAAAATACAATCCATCAAGAAAAATACTATAAAATATAAAGTCAAAACATGATGGAGGGTAATAAATTTGATGTCCGTTGAATAATTATTGATTCCGAAAAGACTGAATATTGAAATCTTTATCATTTCAATTCAAATATTTCGGCATAATTTTTTGCATTTATTTGGTAACCTATGTTTTCATCAATCCACATTATTCCCAAGCATATATAGGAGGTGTTTGAGATTGTTTATTTGAAACAAATTATGTTTTTTTACAAAAGAGTTTGTTAACTTATTATAAGTTAAAATAATTTAACTTCTTCAAAAACTTTTTATTACCGGTTTGACATCGGTATAAATTGTTTATCCAAACAGTCAAAAATGCTTATTATTGGTGTCACATCGGAATAAGTCAATAAGTTGTTTTTATAAGCATTCCCAAACACGCCCATAATAGTAAATGTTCAACAAAATCGAGGTAGGACATGTAAAAAATCTTCAACAAATATGTTATTTTTTTTATCTATTTCTTTTATTTTAAAGGAGAGTTTTAGAGCAAATGTTTTTAAATCTTCAATTTTTATGGGAATTTTAAAATAAAAATTTAAAATATTTTATATGAATTTTAAAATAGGCACTCATAAAGTTAGACCTTTTACATTGAAATGATTTTATCATGTTTTGATGGACATATTTGCTTTCATAATGGTATGCTTGATTTTAAGTGAGCTAAAAACCTGTTATTTTGAAAGATTTCATGCTAATTTTCTTGAACAAAAGTCAACAATACTCTCTTTTGACATTTCAATGGCAGGCAATAATATAATATAACGATCGAATGAGATTTGAATAGGATTATCCYTGTCATACTATTTTTATGACAACAATGCTCGAAATTCGTTTCTGTTGGTGAAATTAAAAATATTATTTATTTAATGAACACATGATTTGACTCGACTTTGAGTCAAAAAGACCTTTTCTCTATTGATTCTTTTTATCGTGTTTTTCAAAATCTTACTTTTTTTCTTACCTTTTTAGTGTGTCTACGTGATCAGAATATCTTCAACACATCTCCATATTTTAAAAAGAAAATAGAGATTCAAGGTTAGAAATCCCCTTGGGTTGTTAGTATTTTGGAGGATTTATATTTAATAATGTTTTGAAAAATGTTGAAAACATTTTTGTAATAATTAATTAATAAAAAGTAATTTAATTATTTTTTATAATTATTTATAATTTATTTTTATAAATTATTTATAAAAAATGGATTCAATTCATTTCTAATCCTACAAGTCAAACACATCTATATCTCCTTCCAATTTTAAATCATTTCACAAAATTCAAATTCCTTAAAACCATTCATCAAGAAAATTTTTATTTGGATTTCTCTTTCGTTTTTCTTTTATTTAAAAAAATATATAAAGAAATTCTAACAGATTCCATTATATGTGTTGTAAAATATTCTCTAACCATTTTAAAGCTAATCTATTGAAAATATAAATAAAATTCCATTTTGAAACGTGTAATAGGAGAATTCCTAGAAAAGAATTCCGTTTGGTTTATTTAATTGTTGACAACATTTTTGCCTTTTCATTTCCATAAAATTTACAAAAATATAAATATAAACATATCAAAACAATAAAACCAAGCAGGAGATTTAGACGTAGAAAGCGAGTGAAGAAAAGCACAAATTTAGGGCGACAATTCCATTTGGCAATTACCGTGAAAATCAAGGCTATGGGTTATCGACATATGGTATCTGTTTAATATTTTATCATTTTGTGGAATTCTTTAAAATTTATTATTTAAAATATAATTTAATTATACACCTCTAAAATTATTATAGTATTTATGATGAACATGGAGGTCACTTTATTGATTCAACCGTCCATTCTATTAATAGTAGTCGCATTGCAAGTACCAAAGATCCATTAAGCGATATGCCTCTCATATTCAGCCCTCACTTTTCCAAAAGGATGATTATTAAATTCCTAGAGATCGTGGGCTTGTTTCGAATTTTAATAAAAGAGAACCTTTTTATAAACAAGAAATGTAATAAAATTAGAAACCCGACGATAATTCAATTCTTTTCATTATTGTCTGTGTAAAAAGGTTATCATCATAAATAACCATATAAAATAAAAGTTTTTTTATTTTTTTATTTTATAGTTATCTCTTTTTCTTTCCTTCATAAAAATAAAGAAGAGACTGTCACAAGACCTTTTTTTATTATAGTACCGTAAACTACGACTTTGACTTGCTTTTTATACGTCGGCACATATCTTTTTGATGCCGCAAGCTATGGCGTCTCAGCCCCATTTTCCTTTATATGCGTCAAAAAATTTCATAGACTTCAATGCGTTGTGGTATGGGCATTGGCTATTTTGGATTTCTTTTTAAGAAGGTTAAAAAGTTTAGAGATTTTAAGAAAAAGTGCCTTGCGGTACGTTGACTATTTTGAATTTTTCTAAGAAGGCAAAAAAGTAATTTTTTCCCTGTATAGTTACTTATGATGATAACCGATGTAAATAATACACCTATACTTTGAACTATAGATCCAAGGTGCCCTTGTACTCCCTAATAAATTTCATTCTCACATTTCATTTCTGTCACTCGGTTATATAAATAACATACATGGCTAGAGAGAAAATGTGAATTTAAATTAAATAAACTTGAAATATCTATATATTTAAGTTATTATAATTTTTCTAAAATAAAGAACTAAAAATTAAATCCTCTAAAAATTATATTTAACTCCAACGGATTTCTATTTTAAATATTTTAATGTTGATTTTATTATCAAAATATATTATAATTTTATCAATTTAATTCACTTTAAAAAACTATACTATATAATAATAATTTAATATTATTGATGGAAACGAGTAAAAAACTATTTCCTTTTTATTTGCATCAAATTTAGAGAATTTCTAAACTTGTAGGTTTTTATGATTTTTTATTTTAGAGTAATAGAAAAAATCTCTTAAAGTAAAATAAATAACAAGTATATTATTTATATTTTGGAGAATATATCGTAGATCATCATGTGTTTTATGTTTATTTTTAAATGTTTTTCTGTTAAATGTTGGAGACATATTTTTTTATTTCTAAAATTTTCTCAAAATATGATATCTATTCATTTATTATCAATAGCTACAAGATAATATTTAAAATTATTATGATTTATATAAATTTTGTAATTTTGCTATATCAACGTCAGCCTCCGATTATTAGTAAATTATAATCAAAGTCAAATATCACATTTTCTATTAACAAAGTATTAATTATTAAATGTATATTGGTGCATTGATATGTAATGTAACATTTGGTTTTTGAAAGGGGGTTGGAAGGATTTTTTTATCACTTTTATAATGTCTGATCAATGTTTTACATATGTATGTAAGAAAAGTACTCTTACAGACTTTTATGATTGTTTGAATTTTGTGGCTTGTTGATAACTCTAAAAACAATTTTATTTTGAGAACACAACTAAAACCTCAAATCATACCGAGAACAACTTTGATTTGTTTCATATTCATATTAAAATTGATCAAAAAGATGATCTCCATCAATGAAGGCATGAACTTATATCTAACTCACTTAAGAAGTTTCTAGATTACCCCAACAAAGGAACCAATACCAAGTCGTATAGGTGGCAGAGGGTGTCTACAATTAAGGAAAAAATTAAAAGCTTATTGTAAATAGCTAAAATGGTAAAACGGTATCGTATCACTTGTTTATTACCGTGATTTCAACCCTTTCTGGCAGTAAGCCAGTAACTTCCTTTTTCTTTATATTTTTGCTATTTTATTTTTAATTTGCACCACCTGATTTGATGCATGAAAATAATTATTGATTAGGATCGGATAACTGCTGAAAGCATCTAAGTAATAAGCTCACCCCAAGATGAGTGCTCCCCTATTCTGACTTAAAGTATAAAATATATTTAATAAAATATAAAAACTTATAAAGCAAAACTGAATTTACTAATGTAGATTTTAGATATGATTGCTTACATGAGCAATAAACATGCTTCCCTCATGCTTTCAAGGTTATCCATTATTTTAGATCTACTTTATTGGAAAGAAAAAAAAAGTATATTTAATACCACCTCTTGGAACCGATTTATGCACCAAATCATATTCTTTAGTAAAGAGACAATGTATGGTATCAAAGTCAAATGTTTTAGCATTTTATATGTATAACTCATGATTAAGGTTTTTTATATATATTTTGAAGATTGTCTCCTTCTAATTGCTTCTGACGTTAATACAATTACCTCGATTAGATGTTGGTTATTATGATGAATCTTTTTATCAAATGGCTTAGCAGCTTGTCGAGTAGGGGTTTCTGTATCGGTTAACTACGCCCTCGAGCTTGAGGTTTATCAGAATAATGGATCTAAGAGTAAGAATCTCCTAGTAAAAAAAATTAAAAGCATCACAAATTACGAGTTCTTCCTCTTGAGTTGAGGGATCCCGATTCATGGATCTCTCCCCCTTCCTTTGCTTGCAAATTTTCCCTATACTTTGAATATAATATTAAAAAATAATACAAATATCAAGTGGGAAGATCCTCACTTGCTATTTTTGGACTATATATTCATGGCAAAATAGTGCCTGGGTTGGGGATCTGTAGGGATGTTATCAACTTGGAGGTTATCAACTGGGTTAGTTGAATAGAAGCTTATAATATTTTTATAAGAGATTTGTTTTCAATATATAATTGCATCATATTTGATCATTTAATTAGTAGGGACATTTCAATCTTTTTGGAGGCCTGCTATTTCTAAAACTTTTGATTACATTGCACAAATGAGATAACAAAGAATATATGCTAAGAACAAAAATGGATTAAACCAAAAACGATTAACAATCTGAAACTAAACCTAAACCATTAATAATTTGAACTTAAAACCAAACAATTAATGGTCTGAACCTAAATAATTTCGGTTATAATTTTACACAGGTTCAAAATCTCACATTTAACATGCTAAGGGACGACCTTGTTAATTAACATACAAAAATATTATCTAGGAAAAGATTAAACCACACTCCATTATGAAATAAAAACATTATTAAGCAAAATATTACCTACTTTATTACATTTTTGTATATAAATAAAATGATCTATAACAAAAACATAATTTGTTATTTGGTTAATTGAATTGTTTAATCTGAAAATTGATAACCTAAAACCATTTAACCCGAATATCAATTTGTTTGGATGGAGCATCTCTAAAAGATTCTTTAAAATGGAGAATCAAAAGTCAAAATATCCAACAACTTCTTTACTTTGTAGGTTATAATATTTTATATCCTTTATAAAATATTATTTATATCTATCATATACATTCAAGAATTCTATAAAAAATAATTTTATCCTTTCTTTCTAATTTTTTCTATTTTAAAAAAATCTATTATAATAAAAATCTTCAAAATCTTTATTTTAATAAATTTTGTTTTTTCGGATTATCTATACTATATTATAAAGCATTTGAAAAAAACTGTTAAAAATCATTTTTTATGCACAAAATACTGTTTATCGATGCATATTACTTAAAATTCAAGATTACAAGTAAATTATGCGTAAGTACAACTTATTAAAGCTCCATGCATATTTGAATTCGTGTAACTAACTGCAGATAAATTTAATCAAATACAAGATAAATATCTCATTTTAAATATAAAAATCTAAAATATAATTAAGATAATTATTGAGTTCTAACAGAATACTTAATTATTATCTTTATAAAAAAATTATATATTATCAAACCTAAATTAAATTATTTCGCTACGTTAAATTAAATTATAATATATATTTAAATTAAAAGAATTACACAAAACTAGAAATTTTGAATAGTTAACTTGATACTAATCTTTATATATATATATATACGTTTTTTTTTTCAAATTTTAATGATATTTTAAACTTTATATTTTATTTAAAAATAATAATATTATCGTTTTTATAAAACTATACATAAAATCGTATTATATTAATATAAATAAAGAATAAAACAAGACATTAAAATCGGAATATGTATCAATTTACCCTTCTATTCCCTCAAAATAGACTTTCTCAATATTCAAGACTTCATCTGAAGCCATGAGACGACCAGGTTCCAAACCGTCGATTCGTATGTCGTGCTGGGCCACCGACCACGCTATAGATGAAGAATATTCACCTTACGCGTCGCCAACGCGTGCAAGAAGTCAGACTTCTTCCTCATCTTCCAGGAATGGAAAGGTGGCGAAAAGGTTCACCTACATTTTTAACCGTAAATGGCACGAAAGACCCTTCGAGTTTGATCAATATACCAGAAAACCTTTGAAATTTTGGTCTAGCTGTTTGCCATGTTTTAACAATAATTTTTGGTGGGCCAAGAATTTAGGCAAACCCAATGGTTGGTCTAGGGGTGTTAATTGATTTGAGTTTTTAACGAGTTATTAGAGTTCGAGCCGATCTTTAATATAAAATTGTTTAAATTAACGAATTGAACTTTATAAGATTAATGTTTGATTCTGTTCATTTAAAAACACGAATAAGTTTTTCGAGTCAAATCATTTGAGTAGTATACGTTTTCAGCCATATATGCTCATAAGTCATAATATTATAATTTAAAATTTATCGAACTTCAACCAATAAACAAGTTAATCAATCTTGAGATAAATTTTTAAACGAGCTTGTAAAGCTTGAATTTTAAATAATAATGTATTTTATTTTGAAAAGTTATTCAAGTTAAACCATGATATTATCTTTTTTTATCAAATAACCTATTGAAAAATTCTTGATCTAAAAGAAACGTTTCACATGATAATTATTAGGCAGGCAAGAAATGGTGGATATTGCTACGAATTTCTAAGGTCTTGGATTAGGTTATAGATGTTCGTTTGGACATTGAGGGACTATTTATCAAAAACTTATCGGGTAAAGCGTTTTCCTATAAAAGTAATCACTATAATTTACCTTATGGGATACCATTCCAGGCTATCAAAATAGCGTATATAACCCGGAAAGTCCTTATCGAGTAAGAGTTATCACCCTCATGACTTACCAGATGGAACTCTTGAACCTTGTTTTCCCTCTTACAGATAATATTCTTGGTATTTGCTATGTTGACCTGGTAAGGTAATTGAATTGGTAAGTGCTTACCAAGATAAATGTTTAGTAAACGATCCCTTAGTCGATTAAAAAATGGAGTGGGCTAAATGTACCCCTATATATTGTTAAATGCACTCCTACCTATCAATTTTCTTCTCACATACAGTAACATCAATATATACTTTTAGCTTTGCAATGCATGATTTGATCTGGTTCTAACATAAAAATAGTGCATATAGCATTGGGGAATGCTATTTGCATCTTTCTATTTAAAAATCAAGTTAATTCATGTATTGTTAATGTAAAAAGTAAACATTAACGTTGTTGACGTGTATGAGAAAAAAATTCATAAGTAAAGATACTTTTAATAATATATGGGTGCATGTAACTAGCCAACCCCTTAACAATATATTGGGTTTTATTGGGTACTACTACAAACTTGAGGGTTTATGGCAAAAGTAGCTTGAATAAGATTTTCTGATTTGGACAGCTTTTTGTATAACAATGAAATTTCYACGAATCTTCCTCTGCCCTGAGATGCCCCCCACGATCGCCTATCAATAATTATACTATTAATAATGAAAGGTACAGCAGAAGAATATATTCAGTATACTTCAATTATCAAGAGTTTACCAAAGAAAAGTTGTAGTTGTTTTCTTAATGGTGGGTATCCGGTCTGTTTATTCAGGTGAATATAGAGGGTGTAGAATCATCCTAAGTAAACCTTCATGATTATAACGTCTATATTCATATCTAAGAAAGATTATACTTTCATTAAATCCTCCTAAGTTATAAGCTATGTGTCACATCCTAGTAGTTAAAAGTTTTAATTCTTGTGCCTCCGTTTGCTTCGCTTTTTGCTCCCATGGTATATGTACGATATAGAATTAATAGTAATTTACAGTTCTGTTATTTAAACCTTATTAGAGGTCCAACAAATGTAAAGGAGGATTCAAATAGATGGAGATGAGGTTGGAAATAGGGGTTAGAGATGGAAATGAGGTGGGGGATAAGTACTAAAATACCCCTGTCCCTCTCCATGTCCCTGCCCTTATTTATAGGGCCGTCTTTGCCCCTACACCGTCTAATTCTTGAGGGTATCTTCATATATAAGATAGAGATTTTCAAGCAATAAAAAACATTAAAATTAAATATTTAGAACATGAAAATTATATTTTATTAAAAGTATTGAATATTTCAATAATATATTTAATGTTTAAATATTTAAAGTAGTGTAGATATTTGATTTGAATATAATAATTCTTTCTTAAAGATTTTGTCTTTTATTACTTTATTTTTAAAAAAAGTATCGGGTATCTCCTCGAACTCAAACTTCAGGGGAAAAATTGACTTTTAGTTTACAAAGAGTAATGAATTAAGCAGCCTCAATGATTGTTGCTCCAGCCAATCAAATCCAGGTTAAAATAAATTAAAACATTCGAGTCAAAACGCTAATCAATTTATTATTTAATAGATTGCAAGTTCTAAGTCTCTCGACATCATCCATTAATTTATGGACCATTAAAAAATTCATTTAGCTTAGGTATGGTTATAATTATACACAAAACCATGTAGTCGGGGAAGGTTTTTGGTGAAAAGACCTGGAGATATCATAAATGTTTTTCTCGGGGTCAACCCCAAATAYGAAAAAAAAAATTGAGTTATAGCTTGTGGTTGAATCCCGACATGGGATGGTTACGGCAAGTTTATGTTTGTATAGCTTGTGAGAAAGATAGAAAGCATGATGGTCAGACGGGAAGAGGAGAGGTAAGCCGAGGAGCATGTGGGATGAACAACTGAGGCTGGACGTGACTTTTTAGACATTTTCGAGTAAATGAAGTCTCTTATAGGAGTTTTTGTAGACCAAAGACTAGGATAACATACTCTATGTGGGACTTGTAACTAAGTGTGAATTCAACCACACACAATTAATTCGGAAACAATAGGTCTAGCAACAAGTAGATGACAATCCAGGCACAATAAACCAACCACCAACAAGATCCAAGCAATATAAACCGATATCAACTAATGCGGACCGCTACCACGTACCAGTTATGGATACCCAGTTAAGGTCCGGTTTTGTACATCTCTAATTTAAAGATATAATATCAAACTTTTAACTTTCTTAGGCTTTCTTAAAATAGTTGTATTTTGTACCCTAAAGTGGTCTGCTTAATGTATCACTTGCTTAGAAGATTATAGCTACAAAACAAAGAGGCTTCATCTTAGAAGATTACCAGCGAATTCACCATCACTGGGGAATTACCAGCGGATTTTTCCGTCGGCAATCACGATCACTAGCCATATTTTCTCCGGCTATGAGATCTGTCGCTGATGGCTTTTTCTGGCCGATTACCGACGGATTTTTTGTCGTTGAAGCCCCTTTGTATTAAGTGGCAACATAATGACGTTTTTCAGAAGTTTTCACACTGCATACTTGCCAACTAATGCTATATTTAACCAACAGACTCCAAAAGCGCTACATTCTGCTTGCAGCCAATACACCACATGCCTATTCCTGAGTTAATTTGAATTTTTTAGTTAAAACTAGATAACAATGTAAAATGACTTAACATAAAAGGAGCATAATTCATTCCAAAAAGTGAAAAACAGTCCTTGGAGCTTATTGAAAAGCTATTTGAAGTAGAATTTTCAAAACGTTAGCTTATAAATTGGTAACTGACATTTTTCAATAAGCTCAAAAAAAGCTATCTCATGGAATTCTAAATTTGATGTAGATATGTTATGCATGAGTTTGCACACTGCAAACCTACCAGCTAACCCTGATAGATTCTTCTAACAGAATATGTTCAAGAGATGATTTCTCTAAGATCTATTTCACATAATCATTTCGTTCTCACCTTTGGCAGGAAGATTTGCGTGTTACCTTTATGGCCATGAGGGCAGCAATGCGATTTATAGATGGTACGTTGAATCTATGCAGTGTTGCAAAAACTGAAATGGATCCATTTTTCAACTTTCCTTTATGTACCCCATCAGCTTTTGCTCTCTTAAAAGAAATTGTCAAAATGTACCAATAGATTGTCTTGTAGGACAACAATAAAGCTTTTTATTTAAGAGTGTTGCAATAAGTTTATTGGAATTTTTTTGAGCATCTTAACAAGTCTTTTAGGACATTTTTTAAAATAAAACGTTGTATTAGTTATTTTATAGGACACTATCTGAAAAAATGTCTTAGAAAAACAAACGTGCTAAAAAAGACATGTTTATATATAAAATAACTAATACAATGTTTTATTTTATAAATGTCCTAATAAAATTGTTGAGATGACTAAAAGCGTCATATAAACTTATTAACATTTTTAGACAAGATCCTTTATTTTTTGAGTCTAATATAGTTTGTTAAGACACTTGATATTCTTAGCTTCCTATAAACCCAATTTTGTTGTTGTATGCATCGATGATTTATGAATCCTATGTCAACAGCTGCTGCTCACCCTCAAAATGTTCATGAACATCATCAGCCAAGGCATGTAACATTTTCCGAATTCACCAACAATCCAGATAAACTTGCATCCATGGTTCGTAATTATGATGTCAAGACCTTACGATCTCTTCGTGGAGTCGATGGAATTGCAGAAGCCATAGACGTCTCATTAGACGAAGGAATCAAATCAAGCGAATTGTCCATCAGACAAGAGACTTATGGCATCAACAAATATACCGAAAAGCCTTCCAAGAGCTTCTTTATGTTCGTATGGGAGGCCCTTCATGATCTTACTCTCATTATCCTTATAGTTTGCGCCGTGGTCTCAATTGGTGTGGGACTCGCAACCGAAGGCTGGCCCGATGGGATTTATGATGGATTGGGAATTCTACTCAGTATTCTATTAGTAGTCACGGTTACGGCTGTGAGTGACTACAAACAGTCTTTGCAGTTTAAGGATCTTGATAAAGAGAAGAAAAAGATTTCATCTCATGTAACAAGAGACGGGTATCGGAAAAAGATCTCCATTTATGACTTAGTTGTTGGAGATATTGTCCACTTATCGATCGGTGATCAAGTTCCAGCCGATGGGATATTCATATCAGGATACAACTTGTTGATCGATGAATCCAGCTTAACGGGTGAGAGCAATCCTGTGAATATTGATGAAAAGAAGCCTTTTCTACTTGCAGGAACCAAAGTGCAAGATGGTTCAGCTAAGATGCTTGTTACAGCCGTGGGCATGAAAACCGAATGGGGAAAGTTGATGGAAACGTTAAGCGAAGAAGGAGAAGACGAAACCCCGTTGCAAGTCAAGTTAAATGGAGTCGCTACAATCATTGGGAAAATCGGATTGGTGTTTGCCGTGTTGACGTTTCTTGTGTTAACCGTGAGGTTTCTCGTGGAAAAAGCAATGCACAATCAGTTCTCGAGTTGGTCATCGAGCGATGCTTTGACTATGTTAGATTACTTTGCGACTGCTGTTACTATTATTGTGGTTGCAGTGCCAGAAGGCCTACCGTTGGCCGTTACCCTCAGCCTTGCCTTTGCGATGAAGAAGTTAATGAACGATAAGGCGCTTGTAAGACATCTCTCTGCTTGTGAAACAATGGGTTCTTCGACTTGTATATGCACAGATAAAACGGGCACGTTAACGACAAATCATATGATTGTCGATAAAATATGGGTATCGGGCGAAACAAAAGATGTTAGAGACAACGAAGGTCGAGTTTTGTCTTCGAAGTTATTAGAAGGTGTGTCAAACGTTCTCTTGCAAGGTATATTTGAATGTACAGGCTCCGAGGTGGTCAAGGACAAAAACGGAAAAAAGAATATTTTGGGAACCCCAACCGAGTCCGCAATATTGCAATACGGGCTGGATCTTGGCGGAGATTTCAATGCCACACACAGCGAGATTAAGATGTTAAAAATGGAACCTTTTAATTCCGCCAAGAAGAAAATGTCCGTGATTGTAGCTCTCCCGGATGGCCAAATTCGCGCATTTTGCAAAGGTGCATCCGAAATAGTATTAGGATTATGTGACAAGATCATCGATCGCAATGGAGAAGCTGTTCCCATGTCCGAAGAGAAAGTAAAGGTTGTTACAGACGTCATCGAAGAATTTGCTGTGGATGCTTTGAGAACTCTTTGTTTGGCTTATTTGGATGTTGAAGGTGGTTTTGATGGTCAACAGAACATACCCGAACGTGGATATACATTGATTGCGGTTGTTGGAATTAAGGATCCGGTTCGACCAGGGGTTAAGGAAGCCGTTGGAACTTGTTTAGCWGCTGGCATTACTGTTCGTATGGTTACAGGTGATAATATCAACACGGCTAAAGCCATTGCAAAGGAATGTGGCATACTTACCGTAGGCGGCTTGGCCATTGAAGGTCCAGAGTTCCGGACCCTAACTACCGAGCAATTGAATGAAATCGCACCTAGAATTCAGGTAAAACATTAGTATACAACCGCAACTAAAAGAAAATGGTTTTTGAACTGAAACCAAACGAACCAGTAAATCTCACACAGATTGAACTGCATTTCCATGAATATTGTAGGTAATGGCTAGATCGTCACCAACGGACAAGTATGATCTTGTAAAGCATTTGAGAGGCATGTCTGAAGTTGTCGCAGTTACGGGTGATGGCACGAATGATGCTCCAGCATTACACGAGTCGGATATCGGGTTTGCCATGGGTATAGCCGGAACCGAGGTTTGTATTTTCTTTTATTAGATACCCTTTTCAAATTAATGTGTATATACATGCTTATGGGAGAGAATAAAGTTCAAATGAGAACGATATGGAACCAATTATTTTATGTATTATTTATCATGAATACTATTATTTATAATGAATATCATGCATTTTTATTACGAGTAATTTTCCTCATGAATATCTATACGACATTTATCATGAATAAAACATAAATAATTGGTTCTTAAGTTCTCAAAATATTTACGGTTGTCATATAAACCTCCCTCTATATATGTTTATGAGCATCCGTATCATATATTTGCCTCTCGACAGTTTTTAGCAACTCTTGCACCTCAACATCTCTAGTATTATACCCGCAGGTCGCAAAAGAACAAGCTGATGTCATCGTGATGGATGATGATTTCGCAACAATTGTAAAAGTAGCGAAATGGGGACGTGCTGTATACATTAACATTCAAAAGTTTGTGCAGTTCCAGTTAACCGTTAATATCGTTGCTCTGATGATCAACTTTGTTTCTGCATGCCTCACAGGTGCATTGGTCTTTATTAACTACCATCAGTTAGCTTATTTTTTTAGCTTATTGAAAAAGTCCCGTTTGATTAGTTATAAACTAGCCTTTTGAAAAACTATTTCGGATGACATTTAAATAAGCTCAAGGGCTATTTTCACTTTTTCCATCTATGCCCATTATTTTTCTAAATAAATTTTCACATGTACTTTTAGATCATTTTACACCAAAGATAACTAATTTATCTACTAACCTATCAACCAACAACTAGCTTATCCGCTAATGACAACAGTTATGACGTGCTTATTCTCTTATAACGTAACTGCAGGGTCTGCCCCTCTCACGGCTGTGCAATTGCTTTGGGTCAACCTGATCATGGACACCTTGGGTGCATTGGCACTGGCCACTGAACCACCGAATGAGGGTCTGATGAAACGGCCACCCGTTAAGCGAACCGACAGTTTCATTACAAAGACGATGTGGAGGAACATCATTGGTCAGAGTATTTACCAAATGGCTGTCCTATTTGTTCTCAATTTTGCTGGGAAGCCAATTTTGAATTTACATGGATCGAATGCAACTGCCGTCCTTAATACTTTCATCTTCAACACCTTCGTCTTCTGTCAGGTTATACAAGTTCTAATTACCTCAAATGTTTTCGTATATATATATGTTTTATTGAAAAGGAGAGTTAAAGTGAGAAGCATAAGCAAACATCTTACCCTTAATCACCTTTAATCTCAAGCCCACTCATGCGCATGATACAGGAGTTGATCCGGTGCATATTTGTGCATTTCATCCTAATGTGCCTCAAAAGTGAAGATCTCTTCTTATGTTTATCACCTTAACTTTCATTCCCACTTGAACCCAAACATTAGTTAATATAATCTATTGATCAAATGACTCAATTAGTACCATGTGATCCTTGTCTCAAATGTATACAGATAAGATTGGATTAGACTGGACAGAACAAGACATGACAAAACACAACTATAAGACTGGACTTGACAAGACTAGACATGACAAGTCTGGTGCTACAAGTAAGACCGGACAAGACAGTGTCCTGTCACATGTCACGCCAAACGTGAGACAATGAGTTTTGTCCCGTCATTTCCGGTCTAGTCCATGTCCCATGTACCAAACACATAGGGAAAAAGAGTGTTTAGTACGTGGGACAGGGCTGTGGGACAAAATAGGTCGAACAAAAATAAGGGAATGGGCAAGATTGGTAAAATTACTAAATTGCCCATGTTAAATTAAAAGCCTAAAATCCCACGGTTTTTCACCTGCCTACCTCACTTTTGTCTTTCTAGTCTAGTCGTGTCTGATCCCATTCGCATACCAAACGATCACTTAGAGATTAGTTTCTCGATAGTTTTAAAAAAATACCAGTTATGCCAAAATGTCGCACTTGTATAAATTATATCACACATTATATTGACATGGGTTATTTGTGCTCTCTTTTTACCGGTGTATTTCGACAGGTTTTTAATGAAATAAACAGCCGTGACATCGACAAGATAAACATTTTCCGTGGCATGTTCAGCAGTTGGATATTCATAGGCGTCATGATCTCGACGGTCGTATTTCAAGTCATCATAGTCGAGTTTCTCGGCACTTTTGCAAGCACCGTCCCCCTAGACTGGGAACTGTGGTTACTTAGCATCGTGATCGGATTTGTGAGCATGCCGATCGCAGTTGTTTTGAAGTGCATTCCGGTTGAGAAGGCTGCTGTTAAGCAACAACATGATGGTTATGAGATACTCCCCGATGGCTCAGAACAGGTTTGATCGAAAGCTGAAGGGGTATTGTATCGTTTTTCTTTCCTTTTCGTTATACCGACAGGTTTCAAGCGATCTTTTCTCATCAATCTCCTAACCGTGCATAATATATGGTATAGTTTCTTTTGCTTTCTTTTACAACTTTTCCGGTGCTCGATTGCGTGATGATTTGAGAGTTACACTTTTACATGACGAATTCGTCGTCTTATTTCCATGTTATATTCATAAATTAACTGCTTTTGTTCAAATAATGAATAGTCCTTTTGATAGTCGAAAAGATGGTCGGAACTCTTGAACTCTAGGAAGTTCTTGGAACACTATTTGAAGTATTGTTTAACAAGTTCAATTAGTTTTTTTTCTTCTACTTTTTCTAATTGTGACGGTTTACTTCTTAATAGTTCTATTAAGAGACGATCTCTGAATTGTTAAGAAGTGAATCTTGTTTGACAAAAAAAAATCTGTCTCTTTATGGTTCTAAAACCATCCGAACGATTTTGTATCTTCGGTCTTCCTTAATCATTCAACGCCCTAATTTTACTCTTATACCAAACAATTATATTTCATTTTGCATTATATCATAAGAGTCTCTTAATCATTCTGTATCAAACCATTTAGCAACTGGCAAGCAATGTCTTAGATTTTTCCAATTAATCTTTTAACACATCATTTTATAATGTTATCTAGTTTGTCGGTTCTTACCAAACACGGCTATTATTTCATTAACCAACTAGTTAGTTGAAATTTAGTTCTTAAATTAGTTACATTTAATGAAATTGACAGATAAATTAAATGACAATGTAAAATCGTCTTAAATGATAAGGGGTTGGAATGACAGTAAGCCGATAGAGTCGTAAATTTAAAATTGCTTTAAAGCTTATCAAAAGCTACCTGAAATAGTTTTACAAAAAGCTACGTGAGTTCGAAGTACGATTCGAGAACAGGATCAAACTACGTAATAATGCCCGAGTTTCTAACAATTACATACCACAAACCAAATCGAACTCACACTCAACGGCAAGCATCTGATACCGTGGAAACTGCGTGTAAAAACAATTTCCTTAAATGCTCGTAAAACCAAGGGGACGTGGTGTTCCCACGAGGTCGTTAGATCCGAGACAAAAATATGCTTCATTCGCCACCACTTCTACTTTTAACGAGGATCTCTGCATGCTAAGCGCTTTCGGTCCAAAAAAAACAATAATAACCACAATGATCATCGGTATCTCCTTTTGGCTTCTCCATAAGCAACCACCCCCATAACGGTCATCGAGTAACCAGCTATACCTACAAACGTAACCGGGTTTTTGAAAAGGAGTATCGAGATAACAACGGCTACGGCTCCTTTTGCGTTCCCCAGTACCTGATCACCATTAATAGAGTTCAGTCCAAAGCAAATATGATGGTTCGATTTCTGAAGCAAAGGGCGATAATATGTCAAGCTTCATAACAAATGTTGCAGATCGAAAAACGTCACTATTCGTATAAATTTAAAACTTGAAGTACGGATAGACCTCCTAGTAATTTTACGAGTATGACCTCCGAGGTAATTTTCGAGCTTTGTTGCCTAGGGGTTGTTTGACAATTGTTGAATGGTTTGGTGCAAAATGATTAAGTGGTCAGAATGATTAAGAGGCTCTCATGATATAGTGCAAAATGAAATATAATTGTTTGGTAATTGTGTACAATGAAATTAGCGCTCTTAATGGTTAAGGGAGATTCAGGATACAAAATCATTCAGAAGGTTTTAGAACCATTAAGAAGAAGACTTTTTTTTTTGCCAAACAAGATTCACCTCTTAACGATTCAAATGTTGTGTCTTAATGTAACTATTAAGAGGTAAAGAAACAACTCTTAACCCTATATATGCCTCGACTTCCACAGGACGGTAGAGTGAGGGCACGGGGCAACCCTAGCCCCTTACTAATTCCGCCCCCATGTACATTGCAATTTATTTAATAAAAAACGGAAAAAGACAAAAAAAAATGGTAAAAAGACCAAAATGCCCTCTCGTGCTTCTTACAAAGTCAAAACGCATTTCGTTTCTTGGATCGTAGGGGGGTTTCGAGATTCAAGTTTTGACAAATACGTAAAGAGATACGTCACGCAACTATTGGAGTTAATAATGTGGTAAAATATATACGTAAAAAGTGCAAAAAGAACCAAGAGACGGACCTGGAGTGTCAATGCACTAGTGTTCTTGGTGACCAAGAAGTTGGTCAAGTTGGCTGCATAAGCCATGGTTGAATTCACCAAAAGCAGTAGCCACATGAACCTATGTTTCAATGCAAGAGAGACGGTAACATCGATCACATCCGGCTCCATCACAAGTGCCGCCGGCAATAATACAACAATCGCGATCGGGGACATATATAGCAACAGATTCATCGAGTTCAATTTTTCGCTGCAAATATAAACAACTCATGTGAGCAAACAAACTGAAAATGCAACTTAATTTCAAATCCAAGAAATCCAATTCCGTTATGGATTATGAACTCAAGTGTGTATTCGTTAGCGGGTCCTTTGGTCAAATGACCTTCTGCCAAGTTAGTTTTAGATCCATCACTTCACTTCCATACGTAAAAACGCCCAAAAACTTGTCAGAAGGTCATGGATTTAAAAAGAAGCTGTCAAGAGATCATTTACCGATGTGTAAAATGGATTTACCCTTCGGAAGATAGGAGGATGCCCTGAAGAACCGACTTGAAGGCCCTAGCAGCGGTCGCACTTATGCACATAATGAATCCATATAAATGAAAACTCGGCTCACCCTACCAAAAACCGATAAAGTTTATTACTTTTGCTAGCAACAACGAAATTACGGGAGAAAGCTATGCAACTATGTCGAACAAAGAAAACGTTGTTGTGATTCTTTAAAGTGTTTGATGGAGTTTAAACATATATCAACACCAAACCCTAATGGGTTCAAGCTTATGGATCCAACTGCTGCTGGCTCGCTATGATTTACCTCCCCGTGATGGCTGACTGGACACGGAACCGGTGCAGTGGCGGCATTAAACAAATTCCAAATTTGAGGGAGATGGGACAAGATCGATAAATCTTTATACTACCTATGTCATATTAAAGCAATTCTTTCACCGGTTTAAGTGGCTGTTTGTTTGGTTTTCCATCAAGTCCTATATGAATAAAGCTGTTTGTAGCTGTTTAACCTATCAGTATAGATTGGGAAGGTTTTTGTTTGGGGGGTTTTCTCATTGATAGAAAGGGTTTTTGTTTGGGAGTGCTTTATGATATGAATTGGGCAGGTTTGGTGAAAACCTTGACTTTCTGCATAAAACTCCCACTAGAGGCTTATTGAATAAGCCAATTTCAATATATTAAGCCACTATCCAACAGTGAATAAGTTGTGGAGTCGCATTAAGCCGTTAAGCTGCTAACGGACAGGCCCTAACTCAATCTCAACTGTCCGGTTCAGTCTACCCTTAAGCACTACAGATCAAGATCCAACTCCAACAACTACACTATTTCTATTTTAGAAACATAGATCAAGAAAAGGAACAACAATCACATATAATTTAATCAAGAAATGTAATAATAATTGAAGAAAATAGACGGCAGAAAATTACCCCACTGGCAATCACAACACCAGTAACAACAGGAACAAGAGCACCATAAGTAACCCAAGCCTCTCTCTTGAAGGTCATCAAGTATGCAAACATGGCTGTGAAGAACGGCGTCGTCGCACCGACAGCTTGGTTGAAAGAAACCGGCAAAAACCTAAGGGAAATATTCCCGCCGACAACAGACCCACAAAACACAATGCTGAGAGTTGCAATCCTTAAAAACTGCGACCTCGATTTGATCTTCTGAAAGGSCACGATTTTGAGGAAAACAATGGAGATGTAACTGAGGATAGCACAAGCTGACATGTGGCACATTGTGAGGAAAATTGGGAATTTGAAGCCATAGTTGGAGAGCAAGAGTTTGTTGAGAAGAAGAACGCCGATGTTGGATGAATACCAAAGGATTATGAGGGAGGAGATGAAGAAAATGTGGGTGGATGATGAAGAGGATGACATTGTGTTGTGGGATCTATGGAGGAAGGATGATTAATGAAGCAAAAACCATGGATCTGGGTTAGGATTTGATGTCCCGATGTTTCTGCCGTGATGCAATGAATCTGTGTCGGGAGGTCATCGCCGGGATATGGACACAGGAGCAACCTTTTTATGTTCTACGTGTCACTTTTCTATTTGTTGCCTCGTTTTTCATTTTCATCAAAAGCATTTCTTTTGTAACTCCACCAATATAATTTATATATATATATATATATATATATATCTATATAGGGGTTGGTTCAAATACTAACCCAATATTTTGTGCAAACTATGCTAACCCATCTTAATCGTTCATTTTCTCATCTAACG
>NC_037529.1:4729892-4732182 GCF_001531365.2 Cynara cardunculus var. scolymus
TATATATATATATATATATATATATTTATAAAGCAAAAACATACAATGTTGACGTGACATCTCTTTATATTAGTATTCATGTCTTCCTTTTTCCTCAAATTTTTCTTTTTATTTTAGGTTTTATGTTTATTCTAAAACTTTTACTCTTCGTCTTCTACCGTTACAATTCATTMTCTTCTACGTCTTTCTATCATAAACTTATTTACTCTTCATCTTCTACCGTTACAATTCTTTCTCTTCTACATCTCTTTATCACAAACTTCTTTGCTCTTCTCCATCTCTCGATCCCGATAGAAAATTATGGATTGACAGTATAGTTGGCGGTACGCCTCTATCTATGTTTCTGATGCATCTATAGAAAAATATGAAACAATAATTATGAGTGTTTTACTTCTATTTTCTCGATCTCTCTATCTACTCTGCTGTTTGCTATTAGAAGCAAACTGAAGGAGATTAGAGAAACCATATAAGAAGGAACAAGAAAAGTCTATGGCAAATTTAGTTGCTGGTGTGTTTTCTTTCATCTCTGAAGTTCTGGAAAAACTAATTAGATGCTCCAATATCTCCATGAGACTGGGTATACAAAACGTGAAAATTGTATGTTTTCATTTTGAATTACTACCTCAATTTTCTACACAATATGGACTTTGAAGTCGATCTAAACATCTCAGATTGGTAATTTTGTTATTTTCATTTTGAAAATTGCAGATTGTTTTTGTAAACAATTAATTATCTATCTTCTATTACATTTCTTAAGACCCAGTATATTCATAGAAGAAAAAAAATATATGATAATTTCCCATCTTTTTGAACTAAAACATAATTTGATGATTTTGTACTATAACCACGTTCCATGTCAAAACTTTATTGGATTTTTCATTATAAAAGGTAATATTCGACTTTACACCTAATAATATATACCAAATTGACATATGTTATTTATAAATTATATTTTTATTTTTCACAAAAAATATATTACACTTCTCTTTATTCTTATAATAATAAGACAACAAAAACCAATAAATTAGTTATATATCTATAAAATGTATTATCTGTCATTTCACAATTAAACTTATTTTACGTTACATATTCATTTTTCTGCAACCAATATATTTTAATTCTCTTTATTTTAACATAATAAAACAAATTCATAAATAAAATTGTACCATAATTATTGTGATTCATTTTAACACTTTATATCGAATTTAAACTTATATATTCATTTTTTTTACAACCAATGTATTTTAACTCTCTTTATTATAACAAAATAAAACCTTTCAGAAATAAAATTGTAACACAATTACTGTGATACATTTTAACATTTTATATCGAATTCAAACTTATCGATGTTTTCTTTCATCAATCAATAACGACCGCGCAAAGCGTGGTAAAGTTACCTAGTTTTTTACAAAGATAATAATTATATGAGAACRCAATTATTATCCTAATAATATTTTAAACTTTTTATATTTAAAATAAGATATTTATCATGTATTTGGTTATATTTATCTGTAATCTATATATCTATATATTCTATATCTATATATATCTATAAAGCAAAATCATGATAGATTGACGTGGCATCTCCTCGATGCAAAAATCATATTTTTCTCCTTTTTCCACATTTGATTTTTTTTCTTAGTAATTTTGCAAATTAATGTTTACATTTAACACAAAAACTCTTCCATTTCTCTTGGTACGTTTCACCTTCAATATTTAAATCCAATTAATTTTCACATTTAACTCAAAAACTCTTCCATTTCTCTTGAAAGTTTCAACTTCAATATTTAAACCCTTCAATCTTTGGTTTTTTTCATTTATGTGTTCTCCATCTCCATGTATGAGCTTTAAATTACTGGTACGCTCTCCCCTATTCTTTTCCATCTCTCATCTATGGCAGAAGAGTATACACGAGTTTATCATTATACGTAAGAAGTCATTGGAACTTGGATTAAGATGAAATCTCCATTGAGGCTTTAGAATTTTGTGAGAATTTTGATTGTTTTTGTTTTTATTGTAGATTCACTTTTGTTTTTATGTTTTTTATACTTTTTTAATTTGTAATTTTGTAAGAAAAAACACCAACAATTAAATGACATTTTTAGGCATCGCAATCTAATTTTCTTTTTCTCGAACTTTTTTTTTTTTTTTTATTGATGTAATTATTATCAAAACATTAAATTAATTAGACTATTCATTTTCGTTGGTTACACCCAATTTCTTTTGTTCGTTTATCCCATGTAACTCTATTTGTCATTTACATAACAATAATTGAACACACACACACATA
>NC_037529.1:4732197-4743958 GCF_001531365.2 Cynara cardunculus var. scolymus
AATAATCATTATATTTAGAAACTCACTTATATAAATGAAATTATGATTAATATGTATAAGTCTATTTACATAATAGTTGAATATAATAATAGTATATTTACTAAATGACCAAAAACACGAGTTTCAATCATTTTTTAGTACAATATAATAAGAAAAGACAAGATTAACCGAGGTTGTTCAAACAAGCATAAGACAACTAAAAGGTATTACCGTAGCAATTGGGGTTATGGACTTTCAGTTTATGGAGGGTAGTATGGGACTCGTAGTCGGGGAGAAAATTACCCGTTTGATTGAATATGCGAAGTTGGGATCATAAAAGTTAGTTGAGAAATTGTGAAATTGGATTTTATTAACAGTGCAACTCTCGTACTTTGCCAATGTATAACTCACAAATTGTAAGTCGTAATAAGCTCGTATCTTGCAACCACTTTCATGAAGGGGCGAAAGTCGGTTATGACTCTAATTGGCTCGAAACAGTGTGTTTTCGAGGTTGTTTACATTGTATTTGAGATTAATTTTTTTTTTTGTAAAACTCGTATAAATTATATGGATAATCAAAATGAGGTGGGTAGATTCATATATCAAAGGTAATACTGATTCTTATTAATTTAATATATAAATGTGATCATCGATTCATTTAGCTAACTTCAATAATTTTAAAAAAATTATCGTCATCGCGCAACGTGCAATGTCAAACACTAGTTAATTATATAAATTTAAAATAGAGCTTTAATAAAACATACTTACACACAATTTATTTGTAATCTTAAATTTTAATTAATATGCATTAAGAAACAATACTTTATGCATAAAAATGTTTTTTAAGAGTTGTTGTCAAATGTTTTATAATATAGTATAGATAATATTAAATGTATTTATATAAAAAAAAAAATCTGATGTGTTTGTTAGCATTTTTTAAACATTTAAGTGATAATTGAATATGTTAAAAAGCGAAAACTAAAAAAAGTTGATTTACACGTCATTCTTATTTAGGTACAAAAAGTAAATAACTTTTTGATGTTAAAAATTATTTTCATAAAAGATTCGATATTTTAACAATTAATTTAATTGAATCAAAATAATTAAAGATTAGTAACATAATAAATTAAGATTTAATAAATAAAAATACAAATAAACTATTGCAATATATATTAGTGATAAAATTAAGGGGTTGTTTACCTAAATGTTTATCCGATAAGCGTTTTTACCGTTATGAGTCAATACTATAATTTATTTTTCTAGGTAAAATTGTAGTATATCAAAATGATATCGAGTGCAACAATATATATGGTAAGTGCTTACCAGGGTAAGAGTCGTCACCCTCCCTTACCGGGTAAGATTCTCTATCCTTATCATCACTCTTACTAGGTAAGATTCTTGGGTCTTGCCATGCTCATCCAGTGAGAAAAATTGCCCGATAAGCATTTATCAGATAAACGTTTAGTAAACGACCTATAAATAAAATTAAATAATTATCATTCATCTTAAGTGTATGTAATAATAATATTRTATAAAACAAATTTATATTAGTAATATTAGAATTATATAATAATATTCATGGTTATTGTTATATGATAATAAAAAATAATTAATCATGAATATAATAATAAGATAGAAGCAAAATGGAAGAAAAGATGAGGTTTGTTTTTTAAAAGACACTGAAGTCTAAAGTTTTATTTCACTTCTGATTAATAAGAGGTGGTGTTGACATCTAAAATCTGAATCAACAAGAATGTTTGTTTTTTAAACCAATAAATGTCTGAACTTGTTTAAATTGTTTATTTTACCTATTAGAAAATTATAGTGTTGCATTTATAGACAAATTTATACATTTCACATATTTATTCATCATCATTACAAAATTTACATCTAAATTATATAATTAACATTCATTTAAATGAAAATACGTCATTAACGGTATTTAAATCCTATTAAAATACATCAATTGAAATAGGTGAGCATCGATTGTGAGAAATGATCGATTAAGATTAATCGATTGAAAAACGTCATTGCTAAAAATTTGGAGAATAATAAAATGTTGGTTTACATTTTATCAGATAAAAAAAAGATAAGACATAAATATCTCTAAAAGATTGAAAAAAAACAAACAATTTAAATGATCCAACCTCTTAAAAAGTCAGATATAAAAGACTGATAAGAAATAATAATATTACAATAATGGTGAGTAGAGTCCACRTAGCAACACGCATGCTTTATATATAATAGTAGTAGTCGGTTGTGATCCAAAACAGTTCCCAAATACTTTTGTGGTCCAAAGTGAGTGCATATATAAACCCCTTTCTCAGCCTCAATCACTCCTCACCCACTCAGGATCATCTCAACAAAAAATCGAAAACGCACAACCACAGCGACGGAAATGGAGAACACCAAGCCAACGGAAACCGCCAGCTCCAAGATGTTCGAAGGATTCAACAAAAGATACAAACATCACTCCTCCACCTTGGGTTGCTCCATGAACTTCTACATTTACTTCCCTCCCTCAACTTCTCCTTCCCAAAAATTCCCTGTAAGCTACTTCACCGATAACGCTATTGATTTACTTTCAGTATCACGTTGATCCTTAAAATTTGTTGTATGTTTAGTTGTTTATTGTTTCTTAATTTGCGAAATTAGTGTTRATGATCGTTGTTTTTTCTACTATTTTGGTCTAGGGTTTTGGATTAGGCGGTTTGTGCATTTTAGTAAATTCTATCACTTTCATTGATGTTAGTTCTTCTTAGATGTTTAAGTATAATCACTAGGGGGATCCTTGTTAATATTCCATCAAATATGTGCACAAAAGCATATATATATATACAAATACATATATTATTTTCTTCTGTTTGTGTTTGGAAATCAGTAGCGGACTAGGTTCTTTAACAGGAGAATGCTTTACCATTACAGAAATGTTATGTTTACAGAAAATGATGTAGTTATGCAATACCATTACAAAGTTCTTTCTTTCTTTATTTTTTTATACTACAAAAGGTTACAACTTTTCTTTAGGATATTCATGCTCATACCCTTCCATGGCTATAGTTCCATCTCTGTTGCAATTTTTTTTTTCTGTTTTAACTTTAATATTTGGTTATTATTTAGGTACTTTACTGGCTCTCCGGTCTTACTTGCACTGATGAGAACTTCATAAGTAAGTCCGGTGCCCAGCGAGTTGCTTCAACTGAAGGTATTGCATTGGTTGTTCCAGATACATCTCCAAGTAAGTTGGCCTTTTTTCTTGAAACAGTTTCATATATGTGGTTTTTACATTTCTTGTCTCAGGTTATTCCAGTAAGCTCAGTACTCCCTCCGTCACAAAAAAKATGCAATGCCACGGCCACKTATAGTTTAATGAAAGCCCTACAATGCCACACATAGTTTAYATCCTCACCTTTGGTGAGGTGTGAAACTTGACCTCCTGGGAGGCTGGGCTCTACCGGTAACCCGAATACTGCTAGAAAGTGTTGCAATTATTTTTGGATGGAGGGGGTATATGGTATCTTTTCTATGTCCTCTTTGCTTTACCTTCTAGGAGAGAATTAGCTTAACTAGGTCTTGCTGTCACTTRGTTTTCTGAAGCTCTTGTGTATGTGTACATTACCCTTTTTAATGCACTCTAATTACTTAAAAGAATGTTGCCTATTGGTTTTTGATGTTCAACAGCGACATATAATTTAAAACTTATTTGCTTTGGAATTAGTGGATGAGTTTCGAAATAAGTACCTAACCAAGTAGTTCTGCACGGTGGTCTGATATGGGTTCAGTGTTGCTAAAATAGACTAATTCTTCCGATTGATTAAGCAAAAATATTACTGTTTGAAATGACCTCAGACCACCTTCAGAAACTAGTGAATTGAATAAGCTTCGACTGTAACAGGTATTAATCTACAGTTCCTAATGGACTGAGTATATATGTAACCAGAGATTTAAGATTTATTGCCTATATGCAGTGACTTCAAACTTGCTTTTTTTATATCAGTTCACGTACGAATATAAATTATTGTAAAACCAATGTTGAGGTTTATGTTCTATCCTCTTCAGATTCTTTCTTCTTTTTGGGTCATGTGATGATTCTGGAATTTAATGCTTAATAATGACCATTGAAACTAAAAGTACTATGAATATGAACAATTACGGAATTACAATAATACTTATASTGAGATCATGGAAAACTTGATTTTCAAATTGAAAGGAACATTGTGGTGGTTACTGTACCTTAATCTAGTCATGACTGACTGGATTTTGTTTCATTTGAGATATATATATATATATATATATGTGTGTGTGTGTGTGTGTATATATATGTATATATATAGGCAAAGGATCGTGTGAGAAGGGAAGTTACAGTGAGAATTATAAGAAGAGATCATATCCCTTGATCACTTTTAATCTCATGCCCACCCATGAATTGCGCTTTAGAAAGGAATTGATCCGCTGCATCTCGGTGCAACTCATTAGTGTTGACATTCAATTAGGATTGATCCAAGGGTGGAGATCTCTTCTTAAGCTTCTCACCATTACTTCCCTTCTCACCGGAACCCAACCCTATATGTATAGGGTCAGGTTCAGGGGAAAACCGCAAAAAAAAAAAAAAAAAACAAAGGAACACCTTGGTAACCGTTCATCTGGATGGTATGCACATGTGCATTCAAGTAATTTGTCTGGTATGAACATGTGCACAATATGCACACGTGCGTAAAAACCAAAAAACAACTTTAATTACTTGTATGCACGTGTGCATTCCGTCGTCGGTCACCAGGGTGTTCCTCATATTTTCATTTTTTTGGGGGTTTTCCCCTGAACCTCCCTCTATATATTAAATTTTAAGGCTTGTGTTTTTATGATTGCAAGTCATGGTAGATGGTACTTTGTGATTATGCTTGTTGTAAAACCCAWTTACTGACCAACTCTTTTGTGCCTGTCTGTCTGATATAGGAGGCCTGAATGTGGAGGGAGAAGCAGACAGCTGGGATTTTGGTGTTGGTATGTTACGGGAAATCAGAAACTGCATCTGCTGCATGTATTTGGTTGCCATTTTAATTGCTTTTATGAGGAATAAGTTGACAAGATTGATCACCCTGGGCAAAGAATTATGTTACAAAAGTAGTTGATTCTTTCATTACTTTATACAATCAATTTATGCAGCAGTGCTACCTACTCTACGTTTTTGGTGCTGATATAGTTTGTCTGCATAGATGGCTGTCTTTGATTGAGGCGTTACTCTGACATCTCCAATTTTGATGAATTGGCTGTTGGCATTTTATGGTGCATTGATGTATATCTGCTGCTACTGTATTTGGTAATTTATATGATTCTTGTGGGATCTATGCTACCCAGTTTCTGATGGAGAAGCATCCCAGATATGTCCTTAACTTGCTTCTAAGTAATTGTTCTACTATTTTGTTGTTGTRTGTGCTTGCTTGTATCATGTCTCATGATAAGTTTCTAGGTCATTTCTCATGCACCTGTCAAATTGCTTAGATGGGTATTTGATGCATTTTGAAGTTTCCATGTAACAGAAAGCGATGTGCCTTTCCATCTTAAACTGCCCATGTGTTCACCAGTTTGCCCTAACTAATGTTGATGCAATTTTACCGTGTGYATTTCTTTATCAATCCTGCGTACCAACCTCACAATCATTTGTGATCCTAGCATAATTCATCGTCTAAAGCTGTCTCAATTTGCTAATGGAACTTTAAGATTAAGATTAACTGTATGCATCACTAGAACACTCATCCTTGCATAGACTACTCTTAGAAAAGTATTCAGTTTGCAATCACAGCAGTCAACTCATACAAACAGACAACTGAAGCATATGAACCAGTCATAAAGTTCAAAGATTACACTACTAGTTGATGTCTCTATATCTCTTCTCGATGCAACAAATAACCGCAGCTTCACAAGCAAGAAGTTTGACTTGATTTTTTTTTACCCAAATAGCAAGTCTAATATTGACTATGCTTCGATATGTTGATTCAAATGCATGGTAGATTTGTGAAGTGCAGTTTGCATGCTGACATATATGGATCCGTTGACATCTAAGCTTTGTAAATTTAACCTTGAAGACATAGACAAGCAGTCAAGATTSACAATTATATTATGTACTTGTGATTTGACCTGCATATATTTAAATCAGGTGCTGGCTTTTATCTTAATGCTACTGTGGAGAAGTGGAAGAACTGGCAGATGTATGATTACATAGTCAAGGAACTTCCAAAGCTTCTTAGCGACAACTTCCCACAGCTTGATACATCAAGAGCATCTGTAAGTGGTCACTCTATGGGTGGACATGGAGCGCTTACAATCTATTTGAAGAACCTGGACAAGTACAAGGTATTCTAGATCAGTAGATTGTCCTATGCTGAAACTGATGGTGTTGTATACTGTTTTTGTGATTTTTTAAAAGGTTGAAATACACATCTTGTTAGCAATGAGTCTAGAACCCAAAACCACCTATTAAAAAAACTCAGTACTGCAATGCTTTGAGTGTATTAACAAGCCACATGATGCGCTTTTTATCTTATGTTGGAGCTATCAAGAAAGTTAAACTTTGCCATCTCTTAGTACCTGTAATTGGCAAATTTGGTGTGGCGATGGGTTATATCAAGGAAGTTGAAGTCAAAAAACCTCTTTGTTTTACAATCTTTTGCATTGGGAAGAATTTAACAAAAGAATTATTGGAACTTGCGTAATAAAAACGCCTAGCTATTGGCAGCATTATGATGTTTACTTTGATTACTTTGCTCATCTTTTTCTTTTTTTCTTCTTAATTTGTCTTTTTGCAGTCGGTGTCAGCATTTGCACCCATTGTAAATCCTATCGACTGTSCATGGGGCCAAAAGGCTTTCACAAACTATTTGGGAGACAATAAAGCTGCTTGGGAGGTATATTTCCGATTATACTTKTTGCGTTCAGTGTAACAAGAAACAGGTTCTCACATTAGTAGCTCATCATATGCAGGAATATGATGCCACTTGCCTGATATCGAAGTTCAATGATGTTGCAGCTACAATCTTGATTGACCAGGTACAAATTGATCCATTTCATTTAAAATAATTGGAAAGTCGTGTTATATCTTTACTGTTCCATTTATCCCCCCCCAGAATGGCTTTATAATGGTTTCAGATTAATTGGCATTGGCGTAATTGACAAAATAACCTCTGAACTAAACCGATTGTTCTATAAATGTTATAATTAACCAGCTATTATTTTTTGTATAAATAACCATTGAGACATGAATTCCATGATGATCTTAACTTTTTAAGCACCTTGGCTTTTATTCATCTCCAACTAAAATCACCTTCCAATTGATCAGAGGAAAAAAGTAATTAAGAGTTCCATCGATCATCATAAACAGGATYGGAGCTTTCCTGTAGGGCTATCTGCCATGGCTGCTTCAAGATATCTTGAAGTTCATATTAGCCCCTTCAAAGTTTTAGATGCTGCCACTTAGCCCTAAAAATAATGTTCTGTTTACRTATAATATTTATGTAACCTCACCTTYTTGAACCCTTGACCTCCAAGAAGGTTGGGATCTACTTGTAACCTGGATCCTGCTTGGCCATTCACCCTTTGGTAGTCCTAAAATTGTTTGTGTTAWATGAAATCCAACATAATTGGTTCATATATAATTATATACTGATACGAACACATATTGCATCTTTTCATGTAAACCGTACATTTTATAGATTTTGTTTTATTTTATAGTATGTTAAATTATTTTGTGCCCTGCTCAGAGAATTTGCTGGACCTGCCTCTATCGATCTTATAAATTTTCTAACATTTCAATCCAGGGAGAGGATGACAAGTTTTTGCACGAGAAACAACTATTGCCAAACAAGTTTGACGAGGCATGTAGGAACGTCAAAGCTCCTCTCCTCTTGCGCATGCAGCCTGGTTACGATCACTCTTACTATTTCATAGCCTCTTTCATAGACGACCACATCCGTCACCATGCTCAAGCTCTTAACCCGTAAGCTTTTAAAGCATGCCCCTTGATCTTGTTATGAACATGATAACTTAAAACTCGAGAGAAACTTGTCGGGTTCGGCTTCTTTTGTCCGAATCTGATGAAAATGTATKGTTTTAGTATTATATTATGCATGAATCAGAAAAGATTGCACCTGGGCCATGTTTATTTAATGGTTGAAGAGTTGTGAACTTGTCTGATGTTTATATWAAATGATGAGATGTTTCTTTCTTAGAGATGCTGCTGGTTTATTATCTTGGTAGGTCAAGGGTGGGGAATTGCAGAATTTGAGTGGGAGGAGTTACGGATGCTGCTTGGATTGCTTTTTAATATCTGATSTTTATGCTTTATTCATGTGTCTSTCTCAAATCTTATTCTATGGTTCAGTGAAAATTKGTACTTCTTCTATGCCCACAAAGGGGATTTTKATTCCTCTTTGGATTTGAATCTGAGACCTCMTGGTACTTTTAACCTTTGGAGCCAAGCTCAAACCAATCAGRCACCACYYTTGTGGTTATATAGGTCCCTTTCTGGTATAGTCCAATCTAGTTGCGTAGTTTCATTCTGGTTCGTCGTCTTTCTTGGTTCAAACCGAGATCTGCATAACCTATGGACGAGTGTTGAGAAGAATATCCAACTTCATAGACTGTGGAAGAAGGGTTTGTGATGTACACCCGATCAAAACAGTAAAAATCAATGGTAAATCTGATTGGTTGTATTACTCACAATCGAGTGCTCACAATAGACCACGGTACCAAGTGTTAACTGCCCTTTTATCATAGGTATGAAAAGTGTTGTAGAAGTGATGGCCCATTTACAATGGTGGGAATGRGTTTTTATGGTTAAATGGTGTTACCGTTTGAAAWWWWKWTYKGGKYCSKYCCTKRWTTWARRAARSMWTWAAAWTWWKRAATATATTTAGTGATTTTTAAACCGTTCGATTCTAAATTRTTAATTTAAGATAATTAATATTATTATTTAATGAGATATTTTTTATTTATTAAATAAATWTTATTGCATCTTTAAAGAAAATTTATATTTGTCTCTTTTGTTCTCTAATATTTCTGTATTAGCATACACATTATGCACACAAGGTGAACATGTTGTGAACACAATATTAACAACCTTAATAATTTTTTTTACAAAGATGGTCAGATTGTGTTCACAAGTGATATGTTTATATTTAGTTTTATTGATTTAGTYTGTGTTTACGATATCTTGATAAGCTAYCATATCTCGTAGATTTAGAGTGTRTTCAMAAACTATGRCARTATATCTAAGAAAATTGTTCACAATGTGTTCTGTCTACGTTTATATTCAGTTATGTGTGTGTACGAATGTACGTGTATGTTATAAAAGCGAGGAGGGGTGAAAAAAATAGATGGAGAAAAAATAGAAGAGAGAAAGGGTGAATTTTTTTAATTTATATTAGATTTTATTTTCAACTAATATTTTGTGGTTTAAATTCGAAAGTCGCATGAATTATGTGATTTTACACATGATTTTAATGTAAAATCATATGTGATTCAACCGTTTTTTTATTCTCTTATTTATATAACTCTCTCTCTATATAATTTTGTTAGTGTTGGTATATATAAATATATGTTATACATTTTAGTATAAAACGGGTTGGGTTCACGTGAGACCAATGGTTTTTCATGAGACCCGTAAGACCAATTTATCTTCATTGATCAACTTTATAAGCTAATAATCTAATGGTTTAAAGTTGCACGGTGTCAATTTTGTGATTATTGAGAAGTCTCGTGGCAATTTTGTGATTATGAATGTTCAGATTGTAGATCTAATCCAAGGGTTGAGAATTGATCTTACAGGTCTCACGAAAAACCCTTAGTCTCACATGATCTCAAATCTATATAAAACAAGTTAACTGGACGGACATATTAAAGTTAAACTATAAGCAAAATTCAAATCTATTGTACCATTATAAACTTAAACATGGAACCCTAACATTATTTTTAATACATTTTTTCAATTGTCCCAGTAAAAGGGTGGAGTTTTCACAATAACGTCTCAGGTTTAAATTCGGTCTATCYACCATGTTCTRGGACACTGTGATTTACCTCCAGAAAATGGCAGTGAAATTAGTACAGTGGAGGCACCCAATGCCATAATGCCTTTCAAGATTGCTAGGAGCTWACTTTAACTACTTATTTGGCTTAAACAAAAATCCCAATGAACTTCTATGAAATGATTTCACGGGATTTAACCAATTGTATTGATAGTGGAATATGGTTGAGAAATAAGAATAGTCTGATTACAGAGGAGTTAAACCAAAAATGAAGCAATAGCTTCCCTCTTGTTTTAAAAGGTAGCACAAACCCTTTTCCCACAACTAAAAAACGAATATAAACAAGCATAAATGGACAAACTTGCATTACCAAAAGTTCACGGATGTAAATGAACAAATGAGACAATTGTTYGTTTTATGGGATTTCTAAATCCCATATTTGTGGGATTTCAATGAAACCATAAGATTTCAAATCCAAGCAATCCTTCAAACCAAACATGAGATTGGAATTGAATTTCAAATCCCTTCTAATCTTCTCCAATCCTACAAACCAAACGGGACCTTATTTTCTGCCAAACCATTCACAGACGATTCCTGATTGTTATCTTCGGGTTCCACGGCATTGGTTGAGGTACACGTAAGCTAACCCCACAGATACCCAAAAAAAACCCTCCAAAAAAGATGCCATTTGTGCATATTGTCCCAGGAAGGCCAAAAGCATGGGGGAATCACACAAGAAGAATGGGAGGGAATGCCAAATGACCATAAGTCCATAACAGCTCCAATGGAAAGACCAAAGGTGAAGTTACACACATGTCATATGCCTCTATTTACAAAATCTATTACTGCAAATCATGAGACGACGATGATCTAACATGGGTTCTCCACTCTTTTGGTACATTCCGACAAAGACATGGATTGGTGATGCATTTTGATTTGGACTTCTAATGAGTAGTTGTTTCTACACAAGTGTTCAACAATGCATGCTTGTTAAAAATCGAAAACCTTTTGTTGTCTACAAAACTAAACAAATGAAAAAGAAGCAAAAGATCAAATAAGGAAAAACGGGTTCCTAAATACACGATGCATCTTCTTATTATATTCCTAAATATGGCATTACCTCAGCTTGAAAAGGTATGTCCATCCYGTAACGGTTGAACTGGAACGGCATAAGGAGAATCCCAGTCTGCATCAAATATCTTCTGAAGTTGCAACACGATTGCCGGATTGTACGTCCCAAAACTGATGCCGATTGTTGTATAGAAGTAATCCCATATCAAATTACTGGTCCCAATATGCGCTCGCTTGTCACTAACTGCGTATTTTCCATGGTTGACTCGAGTGTAACCTGGATACTTATTTCCTGTACTTTTTCCRTCACTAATCGCAGGCCCAGTTAAATTAAAACCGGGAACCATATAGTACTTGATCTCAATTTTCCCAGAACAGGTGTTGTATGGTGAAGAAGTGCATAGATTATTGGAATAGAGAAGAGACTTCAAATATTGATCTGTGTTGGTGATGAAATGTGCCCAGTAAGCTACAAGTATCTTYACTGTTGCATTCTTGGAGAAAATGACCTACATTTGGATATATAAATWAAAATAATCAAAACAAAACATTGAAAAAACTCATATTTGTTTATTGGTTTCTATCGTAGTAGTTTATATGGTACTATTAAGTAAAATTATTTTCTGCAGACCTCCCATTAATTTTATTTATTTGGCAATAGGGGCAGGTTCCATTGGAAACCTAAAATTGATTAA
>NC_037529.1:4744068-4747815 GCF_001531365.2 Cynara cardunculus var. scolymus
CCATATTCATCATGAATGTGTGATTCATGATGAATATTCATCCTGAAGAGAGACACGTGGCATGTGCTGTAGGTGGTTCCCGGTTCCTAATGAATTTTGGGTTCCCAAYGGAACTTTCCTTTTTGGCAATATACTTCAAGTTTTGTCCGTTGGTTCTATTTTCTGGCCAAGAACTAACATCTGCTGACATACTTTTCCTTATCATTAACAAAACTACTGGCAAACCGGTCAAGCCACTTCCATTTTTTGGTCTAGAAGTTACCTCTGATATTGCTGAGGATAAAGATGACCAGTAAACTGTTTGTGCTGCGTATTCAGACTGACCAAGCCAATCCATGGTGCTGATTCGTACARTTTCCCCAGTTTTTACAGATTTAATAGTGTCGACCCATGCCTGTTCATCCGTCTGGTACTTCCCAAATGACAGCTGCAGTTCAGGTATAACGTCATCCATATGAAAGAAGAAAGCATCAAAGAAGGTACAAATATGGAACATAGAACAAAAGATATATCCATTTAAATTGATGACACCAAATTGATACACAACAGGTATTACCAACAAAACGGGATCGGCTGGCTCAAAGGCGGATCTAGAAAATTTTTCAAGTGGTGGCACCATTTGACTACAAGAAACGAAGATATGGATATTTTTTTTACAAAATCATCATTGGTTTCTTGGTTAGTTCCTTGCTTTTCATATGTGAGGTCCTATGTACGAGTCTTTTATTACAAATTACCTCAGAGACGTAATAAATTCTGAAATTAAAAGCAAAAACCAAGAAAATGACCCAAACAGGATTTGAACCTGCATCTGGGGTGAGAGAAAGGCCATGCAACCCAACTCCACCAAGGGAAATTTGTGTCATCATTGTAGTTTTAAAATATATATACAGTTGCACATAACAAAATGATATGGTGGCACCTTTCACGACCCTATAATTTTTTACACTGTGACGGAGGACCAAAACAGTTGCACATGCCACCGTATCCTATAGAGTGGGTCCGCCCCTGAGTTGGCTAATCTAGTAACTCGTAGCATAACTACATATCCCCCAAAATAAAGAGGAACGTTTTAATGGATCAACAATGTAAAAGCCATCTCTAAAGTACGTTTACTTTGGGGTTTTATGATGCCATCTTGTTAAGGTATAAGCACATGAAAATTCATGTAGTATTCCAACCATATCCATAAGCCTGGCAAGACTTTGATGAAACATGAGAATCATCACCATCAAAAGTTCGACAGAAGCATCAAACTTTTTTTTAAAACAAGCACAACATGTAACAGATAATATAAAAAATTTAAAACAAGATTTTAAGAAGTAGAACCATATAAATAAATAGGCTGGGCAGGCCAAATGAACAAGCTCAAAAATATCCCGAGTGCTCCTAGATGGGTTAGAAGCACGGATATCTACCCATTTGAATACTATCATTCAACAAATGCATTAAAAGAAGGAACATCTAGCTGATACTCTAATAACCTGAGAAATACCAAACTGATAAGCTGCTCAGAACTTTCAAACTGGTAAAGAACCCTCAGCATAAAATGGACATCTATGATCTATCCATCACCCCACACTCACTACATTMAGAGAGGAAAAAGTATTGACCTCTGGAGGAGCGAAAGAGAGATAGCTTAATRGAGGCTGTAAAGACGAATAACTGCATCCAGGAGTCTGAATTGATGTTCGAAAAGTTGAAGGGTCTGTGAGCGGTGGATAGCCAGCTGTGTGAGGAACCTCCACATAATGAGGAAGAGGGGATCTGCAGCAATATTGTTAACTTGTAACGAGGTTTATGATCCCGTGATTCTAGATGGTACAATAATGTTATGATAATCACAATTAAGTGGAAAAGTTATGTTGAATTAAGAGCAAAGTAGTATGCAAATTAGAAATAGTGACCCTCATGAACTAGAATCAATATTCAGTGAGATAACATAATTTCAGTGAAGCAAAAAWTTTTAGTTCCAATAAAATTAAAATTCACCAAGTTMACTAACATACCTGCACCTTCCTTTAGATGGTATAAAATGTGACCAACAAGGTACTGTTCTATTGATCTGCCATTGCTGATCCCATATCTCTGTTGTGTAAGCYGAATGATTCAAAGATCCAAGTGCCCATAAGTTATTAAAGAAGACCTCAACCTTTCGTGCTATAGTTGGACAGTCAACAAGATAGATTCCGACTTCCTTTACCTGAAAAAGCAAACATTTAAGTCTCTAAGCATTAACTCAAAACTTCGGTGTAAAATAAGGGTCAGGAATGTGTAATAAAATTCTGAGAAAGAGAATATATGTGATATATAATGGACAAGCGGGGCAAAATATAAAACCAACACCATAATATTGATWCAATATGTGAAAATCAAGATTGGTAGGAATTACATTCTTCGAAACAAGAAAATGGAAGTTTATTCGAATTGTGTCAAATATTTAGTAAAATTTAATCAGAACTTTCTCGTATTGAACTCTCTGGCTTAATAAAACTACCTGAGTAAGAGATTTCCAGTCATTGTTAGCAGATCCAATATAAACATCTCGAGAATCTGATATCCAAACTTTAGCATGGACCACACCCGWTCCAAACCAATCACTAGACAATAAGGTTACATTCTGTACATTCGCCCTCCCTGAAGCCAGGTCATCGGGTTCTTCCGTGTAATCAGGATATACTCCTGAATGCTGCAAAAGCCTGAAAAAGATAGAAGAAAATTTGKTAAGCATGTAAAACTGCAGCATATACCATGAAATAAGCAGTGCTGAATMGAAAAATAAAAGCCCTGGCCTGCRGCATGTACCTAATATTGACATCACGGTYAGCAGCGTCTTCAATGGATTTATATACACTTGAACCGTCAGCAGAACCAAAGCTCTGCATGTTCTCTTTTGAGTATCCATAATCTCCCGAACGAGGATCATTAGGATGTGCTATTAGCTGCCAGTACTGTGCCATTATGTCCAATTTATGGGAAGAGTTTCCAGCTAACCATCTAAATACRTCCGCTGATCATATGCATTAACAATACTTTTATTACTTGTTACAGTGAGTTAAGCTGGTAGACRGGAAAAAGTACCWAAAAGCAAAACTAACAAAACCACTAGGCTAATAAATGCAAGTTCATACGGAAAATCATACATTGTATGTATGGAGAATAAGATTAAAATTATTAATCTCCAAAATTGACCCTAGAACTCAATCAGAAACTAAATCACCACTCTCATATGAAATGTTGGCTGTGTATAATAATAGAACAATGGGAATAGATGGAAGGAACCCACTACTTCAAGTTTTAAAGCATCTTCTAATACTTCCTCAAGTATACTTTATACAAGAAGTAAGGAGCTTCAATCGTTATCTTTAGATCCATAACCAAGAAGGAGAAAAGGGGGAGGCAGGGAGTGGTGCAAGTGATGTTAAAAGTAAATTATCTCCACAACTCATCCCTCCAACAACATCAAGAAGACCAAATAAACAATTAGGCCCGGAAAAATTGGACACGTAAATAGTTTTTCTCCACAAGTGATCTTTGTCAAGTAATTTGAAGGAATGTTTCTCCAACTCATATTGGTCATCGAGCTCAGGATTAGGTAACTTTTCCAAGTAGTTCCYAACATCGTGTAGAAGAACAACTATAAGCCAATCGAATCACATTMTAGGGTATGGATGTTTGTACCAGGCTGGTTTCTCAACTACTCTTTCCCCTACACTCTACAGACATTAACAGTCAAATACAGGCAAC
>NC_037529.1:4749405-4758796 GCF_001531365.2 Cynara cardunculus var. scolymus
GATCGATCTCTTCTCCGATCGATCTCCGATCGATCTCTTCTCCGATCGATCTCCGATCGATCTCTTCTATCACAAATCGATACCCTAACCCTAGAGATCGATAACCCTAGAGATCGATAACCCTATACGATGAACAAATCGATCGATAACCCACATCTATGCGATCGATCGATAACCCTAGAGATCGATAACCCTATGCGATCGAGATATCCCACCTGCATCCAGTCTCCGACATCGGTTTTCTGATCGATCGATAACCCACATCTATTTTTTTGTTATTGATATTTTGGTTATAAAAGTTTGACATATCAGCTTACATATATAGATGTCCTTTTTGGTCATTTTACATGTATAAGCAAAATTTGCCAAACACTAAAAAACAACTTATCAGCTTATTGCAGTTTGGTACCGCTATAAACTAATCCAAACACTTTTTACAAAACTCCGGTTTGATACCGCATAAGTTAATAAGCACTTTTACAAAAAAGCATAAGTTGTTTTAAATAAGCAATCCCAAACACCCCCTAAGATTCATCTCTTGAAGATTCAGAAATTGCTTCTTAATAGAACTATTAAGAGATAAACAAATAACCTTTGAATTGTTTGAAAAATACTTCAATTTCCAAAATAAATGTAAATAATAAAAATGTCATTTAAGTTTTTTTTAATATAAATTATTTAAGTTTTTTAAATAATCAAATGATATTTTTATCTTTAATAATATAAAAAGAAATTTTTTTCATCTCATAATTAAAGTTAAAATAAAAAAAATGCAAACTTAGGAGCTGTATGTTTTTAATAAAAAAAAAGCTCTTAATGTCCTCTTAAGTCTGAATCGGTCAGACATAAGAGGATTCAATGTTTTTTTTTCAATTAAGAGCTTAAAGGCTCTTATTAGGTCTGATAATTTAAGTGGTTGAGAAACCTCTTATTACCTCTTATTTCAAGTTGTCACCTACTTACTCTGATCTCTTTACGCTCGATTTCTCTGGATCAACTCTTATGTCTCGATCTCTCATCTCTCAACTCTGTCAACTGTCAATCTATATCAACTCTCGATCTCTCATCTTCAAACTTCAGATTTCAAACGCAAAAAACAAACAGTCTGATTGATTCAGATTTCAAACTTCAGTACCACCTCTTAAAAATCAGAAGTGAATTCAGACTTCAGACTTCAACACCTCTTAAAAAACAAACGTCACCTTACTTTTAAAAGTACACTAGTTGTGTATCCGTGCAATGTGGCAGGAGCCGTGAATTTTAACGATTTTGAAGTTGCACTGGTTTTATTAGAGAAGATTTAACGATGATATAAGTTACACTTGGTCTTTACATATTAATACAATTTGAATAAATAATAATTACGGTTCCAATTACAGTCTATCGATGAAAAAAATTGTATAACAATTTAAAATCCAACATATTTAAAAGACTCCACAAATATGTTCGATTTACACCAAGAGCAAAGAACCAAGAGATCGAGAGTTCTCGAGCAATTGAATGAGAGATGAATGAGAGAACTTTTAATAACTCATGATGAATATCAGTTTGAATCTCACTTTGGGGGATGAAGAGAAGACATAGAGGTATGAGAGGGTGAATATATAAGTGAAGGGTATCCAAAGTATCTTGAGAATATGAAAAAAAAAGACAATAATGTGCATTGGTAACTTGTACTATATGTTATTTTAATTGTAGATCAAGAGATTTTAAGACATAATGCATAAAGTAGTAGTAGCTGATGCATTATGAATTGTTTTTATAAATGTATAGTACTTTTGCATTAAATATTGTTTTTAAAACTTTTGACAAATCTGGTTTATAAGGTAGTATAGATACTAATTTTAAGACAAACTAAAATGTAGGGAATAAAATTAGAGATGCTCTTAGTAAATATCTATGGATCCTCATATTGGCTCTTTAACTATTGTAAGTAGTCAAATATGGGGGGAAAAAACATCAGTCCAATGGATTCATTACCTTAATTTTCAGTATCTCACTCACTACATGTAAAAAACTCCCTACAATATTCTATTTATTATTTTATTATATATATTATGTATAACTAGGGGTGCTCAAAAAACCAATCAACTTGGCCAACCCAACCTGAAAAAAATCAACCCATGGTAACCCACCATATAATCAAACACACAATTAGTCATACATGGATTACTTTTTTCACAAGCTTGCAATCTTAGATCGAAATAGGCTTCATAAGCAATTGGGTTCAGGGGTCGATTGATGTAACGCCATGTTAGGAATGACTTTGCTTTGTATTTTTTTTCAACAGTAATATCTAGAAAAACTGTATGGTATTAACTCAAAACAACGTTAACAATTTATAGATTATTTTGTACCATCGATCAACGGCCATAATACTTGAGAGAGAATCTTAGCATTCGATCTTTGCATGAAAGTCGTGTTATTATAAGTACCAACGCAACCTTAAAAATATCCAATCCCCAACTTGCAACTCATTTTCATTATATCAAAGGGCATTTGGTCTAGCTGTATCGTAGCATTTGGCCTCCTAGGAGGTCAAGGGTTCAAACATCACCAAGTGTGAGGAGTGTGTGTGAGTTTATTTGTTGCATTTGCCGTATATAGATATTATATACTTAAAAAACTCATTTTAACCATCAAAGTTTGTAATTGCTAACGTTTTGTTAAGAGGGAATATTGTTTTTCCTAAATGCAATAGCATACCCCACAAAAAAAATTCATTGATCTTTTATTGTTTAATTAGAATGTTGTTATTTCATAGACGTATACTAAACCTTTAGCTATATTTGACGATGACAAAAAATAAAATTGATAACAATCGTTTTACATATATATTTTGGATATATATCTGAGTCAATTTTGGCAATTTGGGTTCAAAGATTGTATTCATATTTGGAATTAAAGTAAGACGTTGAGAAGTGTTTATTTCTTTTTCTTCGTAACTCCGAATTTTATAAATATATATGTTTTAAAAGCACGCCATAGCAACGAGGCATGAATGTCATGTCTCGTTAGCACACATGTCAAATACTCTTTAAGGTGATTTATTGTCAAGTTTTATATTGTCTTTTGTAAAATTTATATATTAATATCAAAGTTCTAAATAACGTGAGATGTAACGAGGAAAAACATTGTGAAGGTAATCTTTACAGTTTTTTTGCTGTGAAAGTTCGGCTGTTTTAATTTTAACAGCGTTTTGCTGTAAAATTTCAAGTGTAAAAAAGTGGTCTCACAGATCTTACAAAAACAAGTTGGTCTCACGTGAACCCAACCCCATCAATTTCTCATTTTCGTTATCGATCTTATTTTTCTCTTCCTACTCTTTACTACCTCACTGTCTTATCATTTTGACATTTTTATCCCTTTTCCTTCTTAAATATTTTACACTTTCACCCTCAAATTTTTTAAATGTTAAAGTTTTCACTCGAAACTTGTATTTTTATCAAAATACTTAGGTGGTGTTTGTTTTTTAAGAGGTGCTGAAATCTGAAGTCTGATTTCACTTCTGATTTATAGGAGATGGTGCTGAAGTCTGAAATCTGAATCAGTCAGACTGTTTGTTTTTACGTCTCAAGTCTGAAATCTGAATCAATATAAATACGAAAAAAGTCTCATAACGACTAGAACCAATATTCATATTGCATTAATTGTGTCGCCATCATCCCTTGCTCATTGGTTTGATCATACTCAGAAAATAACTCATATATAGAAGAGATCGATTTGTAGAGATCGTTTTGGATAGATCGGTAGCTTAAGACCGAGCGAGAGATCGATATGGTGTCTAGATCGTATGATGTGGATAGATCGGTATGATTTGGTAGCTGGAAATTAAGTGAGAGAACGAGAGATCGATATGGTGTCTTCATGTGTGAATAAGAGCCCATTAAGAGTTTAGACTATCACTTAAAAATTCAAAGGACAATAAGAGCTTTTCAACTCTTATTTTCAAAAAAAATCAAACGGTCTGAAAATAAAAAGGTCTGACCGATTCAGACTTAAGAGGTATTAAGAGCTTTTTTTAAAAAACAAACAAGCCCTTAAAGTTTATTTTAACATCTCAAATTTAGGTATCTCTGTCTATATATATATATATATACAAGAGACTTTCTTTTGAAAACTCATGACATTTTGATAACCTTGAGAACTAATATATCATGTGTTATTTCATATAATTTTTTCATCAAAGATTAAGATTTAAAATATCGATAAACATATATTTGTTTCACACTGTGTTTTTTTTTTTTTTTGCATGTACGTGTTTTACAATGTGTACATTTTAAGTCTGTTTGTGAAACAAAAGTTACACATAAAAAAGTTTCATATTGTAAACCGCATACATATGAAACAAACATGTTGTGAAACAAATATATGTTCATCAATACATAAAATAAAAGATCCTACCTATATATACATATATGTGTGTGTGCACAGACGTGTGTGTTCAAATAAATTTGTATACAACTCATTTTCACCTATTACATGGAATTTTACAAAAATCTTAGAATTTTTAGGATGTTACAGACAGTTTTCTAAACTTTTACCGGGTTAATTACCTTACTGGGTGAGGATAGAAAATACCGATAATCTTACCTATTAAGAGGGAATGCAAGGATATAGGGTCTTAGCCTGTAAATGAGAATGGTGATTCTTACTCGATAACTGCTTACTGAGTTGTAGACGCTTATCAACAATCCATTTTGATGACTACAAATGATATCCGTTAAGATAAATGAGAATGATAACTCTTGCCAAAAGCATTTGGTACTAAGATCGTATACAAATAGATTATATGCTAAACATTACGAATGTGATTTTCTTTAAAAAAGATCAAATAACATCTAAAAGGCACATTGGACCATAGCATCCAAGAGCTTAACATGTCGTCAAAACAAACCTTGCGTAACGGTATGTCATAGCGATCTTTTTTCAGAACACTGCTTAGTATATTATTTTCCTTCTTTTTATATAAATTTAAATTGTTAAATGTCGTTGAATAACAGTGAAAACATATATTTTATTATACATACACATTTGTCATCTTTCAGTCACACATTAAAAAATATTGTACTCCTGTATTTTACGATTTAGCATTGTCGTCNCACGGAACAAATCGCTCCGAAATCGTTTCAAACCCCATWTCTCCACTTGCCGTTCAAGAACCTAAAAGACTGAATTGTTTGAAAAATACTTCAATTTCCAAAATAATTGTAAATAATTAAAATGTCATTTAAGTTTTTTAAATAATCAAATGATATTTTTATTTTTAATAATATAAAAAGAAATTTTTTTTCATCTCGTAATTAAAGTTAAAATAAAAAATGCAAACTTACTTTTAAAAGTAGGCTAGTTGTATACCCGTGCAATGTGACGGGAGCCGTGACTTTTAACGATTTTGAAGTTTCACTGGTTTTATTAAAGAAGATTTAACGATGATATAAGTTACACTTGCGCTTTACATATTAATACAATTTGAATAAGTAAAAATTACGGTTCCAATTACAGTCTATCGATGAAAAAAATTGTATAACAGTTTAAAATCCAACATATTTAAACAACTCCACAAATGTGTTCGATTTACACCAAAGTTTAAAATCCAACATATTTAAACAACTCCACAAATGTGTTCGATTTACACCAAGAGCAAGAAATCGAGAGCGAGACCGAGAGTTCTAGAGCAATTGAATGAGAGATGAATGAGAGAACTTTTAATAACTCATGGTGAATATCAGTTTGAATCTCACTTTGGGGGATGAGGAGAAGACATAGAGGCATGAGAGGGTGAAAGTATTAGTGAAATGTGTCAAAAGTATATTAAGAACATGAAAAGAAAAAACAATAATGTGCATTGGTAACTTGTACTATATGTTATTTTAATTGTAGATCAAGAGATTTTAAGACCAAATGCATAAAGTAATAGTACTTAATGCATTATGAATTGTTTTTAAAACTTTTAAGACTTTATGCATAAATGTATAGTACTTTGTGCATTAAAATTTATTTTTAAGACTTTTGATAAATCTGATTTATAAGGTAGTATAGATACTAATTTTAAGACAAGCTAAAATGTAGGGAATAAAATTAGAGATGCTCTTAGTAAATTTCTATAGATCCTTATATTGGCTCTTTAACTATTGTAGGTAGTCAAATATGAAGAAGATAAAAACATCAAGTCCAATGGATTCATTACCTTAATTTTCATTATCTCACTCACCACATGTAAAAAACTCCCTACAATATTCTATTTATTATTTTATTATATATATTATGTATAACTAGGGGTGCTCAAAAAACCAATCAACTTGGCCAACCCAACCTGAAAAAAATCAACCCATGGTAACCCACCATATAATCAAACACACAATTAGTCATACATGGATTACTTTTTTCACAAGCTTGCAATCTTAGATCGAAATAGGCTTCATAAGCAATTGGGTTCAGGGGTCGATTGATGTAACGCCATGTTAGGAATGACTTTGCTTTGTATTTTTTTTCAACAGTAATATCTAGAAAAACTGTATGGTATTAACTCAAAACAACGTTAACAATTTATAGATTATTTTGTACCATCGATCAACGGCCATAATACTTGAGAGAGAATCTTAGCATTCGATCTTTGCATGAAAGTCGTGTTATTATAAGTACCAACGCAACCTTAAAAATATCCAATCCCCAACTTGCAACTCATTTTCATTATATCAAAGGGCATTTGGTCTAGCTGTATCGTAGCATTTGGCCTCCTAGGAGGTCAAGGGTTCAAACATCACCAAGTGTGAGGAGTGTGTGTGAGTTTATTTGTTGCATTTGCCGTATATAGATATTATATACTTAAAAAACTCATTTTAACCATCAAAGTTTGTAATTGCTAACGTTTTGTTAAGAGGGAATATTGTTTTTCCTAAATGCAATAGCATACCCCACAAAAAAAATTCATTGATCTTTTATTGTTTAATTAGAATGTTGTTATTTCATAGACGTATACTAAACCTTTAGCTATATTTGACGATGACAAAAAATAAAATTGATAACAATCGTTTTACATATATATTTTGGATATATATCTGAGTCAATTTTGGCAATTTGGGTTCAAAGATTGTATTCATATTTGGAATTAAAGTAAGACGTTGAGAAGTGTTTATTTCTTTTTCTTCGTAACTCCGAATTTTATAAATATATATGTTTTAAAAGCACGCCATAGCAACGAGGCATGAATGTCATGTCTCGTTAGCACACATGTCAAATACTCTTTAAGGTGATTTATTGTCAAGTTTTATATTGTCTTTTGTAAAATTTATATATTAATATCAAAGTTCTAAATAACGTGAGATGTAACGAGGAAAAACATTGTGAAGGTAATCTTTACAGTTTTTTTGCTGTGAAAGTTCGGCTGTTTTAATTTTAACAGCGTTTTGCTGTAAAATTTCAAGTGTAAAAAAGTGGTCTCACAGATCTTACAAAAACAAGTTGGTCTCACGTGAACCCAACCCCATCAATTTCTCATTTTCGTTATCGATCTTATTTTTCTCTTCCTACTCTTTACTACCTCACTGTCTTATCATTTTGACATTTTTATCCCTTTTCCTTCTTAAATATTTTACACTTTCACCCTCAAATTTTTTAAATGTTAAAGTTTTCACTCGAAACTTGTATTTTTATCAAAATACTTAGGTGGTGTTTGTTTTTTAAGAGGTGCTGAAATCTGAAGTCTGATTTCACTTCTGATTTATAGGAGATGGTGCTGAAGTCTGAAATCTGAATCAGTCAGACTGTTTGTTTTTACGTCTCAAGTCTGAAATCTGAATCAATATAAATACGAAAAAAGTCTCATAACGACTAGAACCAATATTCATATTGCATTAATTGTGTCGCCATCATCCCTTGCTCATTGGTTTGATCATACTCAGAAAATAACTCATATATAGAAGAGATCGATTTGTAGAGATCGTTTTGGATAGATCGGTAGCTTAAGACCGAGCGAGAGATCGATATGGTGTCTAGATCGTATGATGTGGATAGATCGGTATGATTTGGTAGCTGGAAATTAAGTGAGAGAACGAGAGATCGATATGGTGTCTTCATGTGTGAATAAGAGCCCATTAAGAGTTTAGACTATCACTTAAAAATTCAAAGGACAATAAGAGCTTTTCAACTCTTATTTTCAAAAAAAATCAAACGGTCTGAAAATAAAAAGGTCTGACCGATTCAGACTTAAGAGGTATTAAGAGCTTTTTTTAAAAAACAAACAAGCCCTTAAAGTTTATTTTAACATCTCAAATTTAGGTATCTCTGTCTATATATATATATATATACAAGAGACTTTCTTTTGAAAACTCATGACATTTTGATAACCTTGAGAACTAATATATCATGTGTTATTTCATATAATTTTTTCATCAAAGATTAAGATTTAAAATATCGATAAACATATATTTGTTTCACACTGTGTTTTTTTTTTTTTTTGCATGTACGTGTTTTACAATGTGTACATTTTAAGTCTGTTTGTGAAACAAAAGTTACACATAAAAAAGTTTCATATTGTAAACCGCATACATATGAAACAAACATGTTGTGAAACAAATATATGTTCATCAATACATAAAATAAAAGATCCTACCTATATATACATATATGTGTGTGTGCACAGACGTGTGTGTTCAAATAAATTTGTATACAACTCATTTTCACCTATTACATGGAATTTTACAAAAATCTTAGAATTTTTAGGATGTTACAGACAGTTTTCTAAACTTTTACCGGGTTAATTACCTTACTGGGTGAGGATAGAAAATACCGATAATCTTACCTATTAAGAGGGAATGCAAGGATATAGGGTCTTAGCCTGTAAATGAGAATGGTGATTCTTACTCGATAACTGCTTACTGAGTTGTAGACGCTTATCAACAATCCATTTTGATGACTACAAATGATATCCGTTAAGATAAATGAGAATGATAACTCTTGCCAAAAGCATTTGGTACTAAGATCGTATACAAATAGATTATATGCTAAACATTACGAATGTGATTTTCTTTAAAAAAGATCAAATAACATCTAAAAGGCACATTGGACCATAGCATCCAAGAGCTTAACATGTCGTCAAAACAAACCTTGCGTAACGGTATGTCATAGCGATCTTTTTTCAGAACACTGCTTAGTATATTATTTTCCTTCTTTTTATATAAATTTAAATTGTTAAATGTCGTTGAATAACAGTGAAAACATATATTTTATTATACATACACATTTGTCATCTTTCAGTCACACATTAAAAAATATTGTACTCCTGTATTTTACGATTTAGCATTGTCGTCACGTAACATCACGTCTCACACACATATACATACAATATATATATATATATATATATATATAGGGTTGGGTTCACGTGAGA
>NC_037529.1:4759616-4768887 GCF_001531365.2 Cynara cardunculus var. scolymus
TAGATAGAGAGGTCAGAGGTGGGGTTGTGAGAGCGTGTCGATGATGAAGTCAAATATTGCCTCTTAGAAGTACATAAAAAGGCCAACTTGCATCGTTGCAATTTCCTCTTATTCTGTTCAGACAAAACACGTGTTTCTCTTTTTAAGCCAAGTTTATGTATAATTTTTTATTTTTTCCCCATAAATTATAGTGAAAATAATTGAAGCTGAGTGACCACAAAAAGAAAGGATGAATTTACAATATATATCTTAATTCATTATTCTAAAATTTTAAAGTTTATGTTTGTATTTTAATTAAGGGTATAACACATAAGGTGACTTTTGTTTTTTAAAAAGTTCCGAAGTCATATTTTACTTTTGATTGATTGGAGATGATGTTRARGTYTGAAATCTAAATCAATAARACTGTTTGTTTTTGTAAACTAATAAAAAGTCAGAATTTGTTTAAATTTGTCTATTTTACCAATTAAAATATTATAGTGTTGAATTTATAGATAMATTTAYATTTTTTCAAATGTTTATTCATCATCATTACGAAATTTACATCTAAATTATATAATTAGTATTAATTTAAATGAAAAYATGTCATTGACGATATTTAATGCATTTAAATTCTAYTAAAATACATCAATGAGAAAGGTGAGGATCGATTTTGTAAGGCTCRAATGAGAGAAATGATCGATTAAGGTTAATCGATTGAGAAACGTCTTTGCTAAGGGCTTGAAGAACAATAAGAGGTTGGTTTACCTCTTACCAGATAAGAGGACAAGAAGACATAAGTGTCTCTGAAAAATTGAAAAAAACAAACAATATGGATACCCCTATCTATTAAGTCTTAAAGAACTAGACATAAGAGGTTGATAAGAGCTTATTTAAAAAAAACACCCAAGAGTCTTACCCAGTATTACTTACCTTATCGATTGAGAATGATAAGGACCAATAACCTTACCCGGTAAGAGGCATAACAAACACCAAAAGTCTTACCCAGTAAGTTAAGGAAATGACTTTATCTGGTAAGGGCTTATCGGGTTTAGAACGTTTAACAACAATGTATTTTGATGCACAAACATGTTACATGATAAGATAAGTAAGAGTGATGCATTTTAACAGTACACGCTTACTTCGTAAACGTTTAGTAACAACTTTTATGTTTTAATCTATTAAAAGAAATTACCCAAGATGACTAATTTATACATAGTACACTAACAAAATGACTACTTTTCAGATTTTTTTTTCACAAAATGACTACTTTTCAGATTTTTTTTCCACAAAATGACTACAAAAAAATCCCCCTTGGAGGGCGATTTTACTTTATTGGGGGCGATTTGGGGTTTGAGGGTATGGATGGGTCCCACATGCATACAATTTTTGGGGCAAAAATTTGAATTTTATTATCATTTTATATAAAATCGCTCTTTACTATTGCAGATCGTTCTTTATATAAAATTTGATTGTTATTTCGTCCTATAGTGAAGAAATTCTATAACGCAACTTTTTAGTTGATTTGACAACTCCATCACGACGTGACTGAACATAAGAGGCGAATTGTACATGTCATATATCTAACCAACATGGAGATCCATCATTAATTAATTGGATGATGCAATGTGAGGACCCATCTTTCCTTTCTCAATTAATTGTAGGTATGAGCGTCACCACAACAAGGAAATAAACTACCGCTTTGATTGATTCTGATAGCAAAATATGGATTTCCACCATTACCACCGGGTTGAAAATTGTTCGGTTGATTTATTCTGATGGCAAAATATGGATTTCCTCCACTATCACCAGAGAAGAAATAACTTGATTGATTGATTCTGGTAGAACCATAGGGATTTCTACCACTAATACCGGGGTAAAAGTATTTGTGTGGTTGATGCCAGAAGGATCGTATGAGTTTGCACCATTACCGTCAGGGAAAAACATAATTGGTTGATGGATTACGACACTTGATGGATCTTCACCACCACCACCACCGTCGACAATAAAGAGTGTGAAAATTTGCGATAAATTTTGATGAATAACGTTTTGGAACATCACCACATCGTCGCCGTCATCTAGCTCAAATAACCCACAACTATGTAAGCTTAACTTTTTTTGTAACACGCTTAACCAAACCAAAATGTGTTATTAGTGAAGGGCCGAAGGCAAAGCCGCAAAGGTAATATACGTTTGGGCGCTCCTAACAACATACACTTTATAACACCATTTATCGTCTAGAACGAACTGACACTTTGAACATAAACAAACCATTATCACTTTGACGTGATTTCATACTTGTGTCAAGAGTTGTGATGATAGACTGTGTTTAAGGATTAAGAGTTGTGAGAGTAAAAGTGTTTGAATTAATACATTTTTATATAAAATACTACAAGAGTTATATATACTATGTTTGGTCCTTAAAAAGACAAAATACCAATGAAAATCACCCCTATGTCTAGTCACGTCGTCATTGAATTGTCAAATCAACCAAACGTTGCATCATAGAATGTCTTTACTACAGGGCGATTTTGTATAAAATGGTAAAAAAAATCATATTTTTATCCCCCAAATGATATGCATGTAGAACCTATCCGTACCCTCAAACCCTAAATCGCCTCCAATAAAATAAAATCGCCCTCCATTGTAATATTTTTAATGAAAAAAGTCTAAAAAATGGTTATTTTATTAATTTACCAATGTATAAATTGATGATTTTGGATTATTTCCCTAAAATTAAATCCGATAGTATGATGATTATTTCAACGATGTATGATATCATTTGATGGGATTTAGTGGTTGTTTGGCAATTGCTGAATGGTTTGGTACACAATAATTAAGTGGTCAGAATGATTAAGAGGCTCTCATGATATAGTGCAAAATAAAATATAATTGTTTGGTAATTGTATACAATAAAATTAGGGTTCTTAATGGTTAAGAGAGATCAAAGATACAAAATCATTCAAAGGATTTTAGAATCATTAAGAGACTGATTTTTTTTTTTTGCTAAATAAAATTCAACTCTTAACGATTTAAAAATTGACTCTTAATATAATTATTAAGAGATAAACAAACAACTCTTAATGTAAATAATATGGATAATTCTTTTTAAATATTATCTCCAATAATATCCATTAAAATATCCAATAATTGTTTTCTGAAAAAGATTGAAGGGATAATGCAAAGTCAAACAAAAGCATAAAAAGTCAAAAGGACGACACAGAGGACACGCTTAAGGTCAAACAATAAAGTCAAATGCCATTTTTGTAAATTTCCTCAATTTCAGCTCCATATATATATACTCGCACAAACAGCAGTACACCGCATCTTCTTCCACCAAAGCCATTCCTCTCTCATTCGCTCCGATTTCCAAAATCCCATGGCTGGATACCCACAAAACCCATCCGGCTACAACTACGGGGCGCCACCGCCGTCTCAACAATACTACTCCGCCGCGTACGGTGCTGCACCACCACCATACGGCCAACACCAACAGTCGCCTTACGCACATGCAGTTGCCAGCCCCTACGGTGCACCCTCTTACGGTGCACCCTTATCCTCCCCGTTCGCGGCACTTCTTCCGTCGACGTTCCCTCCGGGAACGGATCCAAACGTGATTGCATGTTTTCAGATGGCTGATCTGGACGGGAGTGGAGCTGTCGATGATAATGAGTTGCAGAGATCGTTATCTGCGTATAATCAAAGCTTCAGTATCCGTACCGTTCGTCTTCTCATGTATCACTTCACCAACAACAACACTAGAAAGATCGGTACATCTCTCCCTCCACCACCGGCGTCTTTTAGCAATTGGTCATTCCTCACACCAAAAATGTTACAATATTTTAAAAGTAAAACATATGTCACAGGAAATTGATCAAAATATTCGACCTATCAAATTCACTTTTTGGTCAACTTTTCAGAAAGTAACATATTTAATTTTTTTATTTTAGGAAATGTAGTTTTAAAACTTCGATTTTGGTATTTAAGATGTAAAATTTTAAACATTTAAGTACTCAGATAACCGGTTGAAAATGAGTTTTAGATTAAAAAAGATTAATTTTAGATTAAAGAATTCATGTCCCTCGTCACATCAGCATAAAAACCGGTTTCAGTTAATATTTCAACTAGTTACCCGGATACTTGAATGTTTAAAATTTTACATCTTTTAAGTACCACAATGGAAGTTTTGAAAGTACGTTACCCAAAACAAGAATCAAGTTAAAGTACGTTATTTTTTCATGCAATTTGCTCTTCAAAAATTACGTAAATTTGTGTTGATTTTATTTTTTTGGATCTGGTTTTAGAATAAATACTAAAATCGAAATGAACATAAAATGACGTTTTTATCCTCCGTTGACTTGGTTATATCAGGACCTAAGGATTTCACTCAGGTGTTCTATAGTCTTCAGAATTGGAGGGTATGTGAAGTCTTTTTACATATTTTTGTTAATACATTATTTATAATTTTATAATACAATTTACATTCATGATTTTAGTTCATTTAAAAGTTTCGACCGTTTGAATAAGTCATCTACTCTTTATCTTTTCAGGCAAATTTTGAAAAATTCGATCGAGATCGCAGCGGTCGTATAGATGCTTTGGAATTGAGAGAGGCACTTGCGAGCCTCGGTTTTTCCGTTTCACATTTTGTCTTGGATTTGCTCGTTTTGAAGTTCGACAAGACGGGTGGAATGAATAAGGCCATCGAGTACGACCATTTCATCGAGTATGTCTCCATCACGATCCTTGTTTCTCATATTTTTCATCTCGAGTTTTAATTGTTCTTCTAATTGCAGTTTTTGATATTATTGCTGTTTTTTTTTAAATTTCAGGTGTTGTCTCGTCGTTAAGGTATGTAACACGAGAACATGACATATAAAAAGTTATATGGAAGTTAGAGGTCGTTTGGTTCGCGGAATTTGAAGGAATTGAAATGACAAATTCTTTTGACCAAATCCCAATTCATTTGTTTGGTTTAATTTTTGAAATAGATGGAATCCTTCAAATTCCATTGAATTCCACAAATTAATGAATTCAACATTTTTTAGCATAATGGAAGGAATTTAATTCCATCATCACCCACCACGACGATGCTACTATTGTTCGTCATGCCCCACCCCTAACCCCCCACCACACCAATACTATTGTTGCCACCCACCCTACCCCACCACTAACCACCATGCACTATTGTTGTCATCACATCCACCCACCTCAGATCACTCACTGCACATTCCTCATACGACCATGCTACCACCATTACTGTCACTCCCCTAACCTACCCCCCCACCACCACACCATTATTGTTATAGTTACAACTGCCATTCACCCCCACCCCAACCCATCACTAACCACCATGCCACTACTATCGCCATCATACCCACCCACTCCCAGCCACCTAACCACCATCCCACCACTATCGTCGTCACAACTACCACCTCGCCTCCCATCTCCACTGCCCTGCCCCGCCCCTAACCTAACCCCCCACCCCTACACCACTATGGCCGCCTTCACAACCGCCACTCACCCACCCTACCCTTACCCACCATTAAACACCATGCCACTATTGTTGTCGTCATACCCGCCCACTCCCAGCCCCAGCCCCAGCCCCAGCCACCCAATCACTATCACACCACTATCATCGTCACAGCTACCACTTCGCAACCTACCCCTTACCCACCCCACCGTCCTGCCCCCATCACGCCCCACCTTACCCTACTCCAACCCACCACTAACCACCACCCAGCTACCACCCTGCCACCCACTGCCCCACTCTAACCCCACCCATAGTGACATGGTGGTTGGTAGGGTGTGGGCAGGGCGATGAGTGCGATAATCCAAACAAAGACGATTGTTTCAATTTTTTGAGATATTTCATTCCAATTCCTACCAACCAAACGCATAGTCAAATTCCGTCAAATTCCATTACAATTCCTTCAAAGTCAAATTCCTTTGATGGATTTCAATTCCATCAAATTCCATTATGTGAACCAAACACCCCCTTAGAGACTTGGTATTTCATGAAGTCTTGTATGGACAAAATTGTCTGTATGGATTAATCTATTTGTATGGTAAGTGGGAGTAGCAAGTTTGGAAAAACTTGGTTTTGTACATGAAGGTTCTTCTTAAATACTTACTGAACAAGTCACTTTCTATATCATTAAACCACTAACAAACTATAGTTGACTGAATAAGTTGTGAGTCTTATTAAACTTATTAAGCTGCTAAGAAACACACATGTGTTAGACAACAATTAGAAATAATTGTTTGAAAAGATCTATTGATCCTTGGCTTTTATTGAACTCTGTGTCATAGGGGTTAACGGAGAAGTTCAAGGAGAAGGACACGGCATACTCAGGCTATGCAACATTCAGTTACGAGGCTTTCATGTTGACGGTTCTCCCGTTACTTATTGCATAAGACGGGTGCCCTTTGTCTGTTAATACTGAAAATTTAGAAAACCGTATTCAGTTTTTCTTGTAATTTTGTAACGTTGTTTGTATATTTTTTGTATCGTCAACACATTGTCCTGTATTTTTTATTCTATCAAAAAAATTATAATATTCTTTTTACTTTCAACACCTCTTATGCTAATTTATATGAAAATGTTACTTTTTAAATACATATGCGTATGAATAATCATTCTATAGTATTTAACGTGCTCTATAAGTATAAATTGTAATTAGTTATGCACGCCACTCGGGCTTTTTTGGGTTTGGGCCTTCCGATCCCGTTTTTCAGCAAGCAGGTTCTCTTGGATCTTGACAAAAAAAGTTGACCTGTTTAGACTTTAGGGGGTGTTTGGAATTGCTTATAAAAACAACTTATTGACTTATTCCGGTGTGGCACAGGTAATAAACACTTTTGAGTGTTTGGATAAACAACTTATACCGATGTCAACATGTAATAAGAAGTTTTTGAAGAAGTTAAACCATTCTAATTTATAATAAGTTAATAAGTACTTTTATAAAAAAAACATAAGTTGTTTCAAATAAGCAATCCCAGACACCCCCTTAATACTGACWTGAGCTTGAATTTGGGCTTCGGCTTGCTAGACCTGGCTTTTTCGGGTGTAGATTTTTTGGGCATTTCTAAAATGGTTGACTACTAAAAGAATACTGTAAATCCTAGCAGTGATCAACAAATACAGAAAGAATGTTTCTATAACATGGTAGTCTATATACACMATTATATATTGTTAAATGCACCCTACCTACTAATTCTTTTGGGTGTTGTTATATGCACCCACATTTATGTTAGAATGGGGGACACTAATTGCACSCCTATACATTGTTAAACGCACTCATCCCTAGTACTTTCCTCCTCACATACATCAACATCAAAACTCACTTTATGCATTCTCAATACATGAATTGATCTGATTTTGACATTAAAGGAGGTGCAATTAGCAATGATGTGATATTATTATTCTCATCTGTTTGCCGGTGTCGGTGCAAGAGAATCTGTTGGTAAATCAAATTGCCAAATTTGTCTTTCTCCGAGTGCTTGAATTGGCCTTGCATTTTCTTCAAATTCCTAAAGGAAAAACATAAAAAAATATATTAAAAAATCATTTGTTATATATATATATATATAAGGTTGGGTTCACGTGAGACCAAGAGTTTTTCGTGAGACCCGTAAGACCAATTTATGTTCATTGATCAAATTTATAAATTAATGATCTAATGGTTGCAAAGTTGCAAGGTGGCAATTTCGTAATTAGTGAGAAGTCTCGTGGCGTTTATAAATGTTCAGATCTGACGGTTGTAAATCTAATCCAAGGGTTGAGAATTGGTCTTACGGGTCTCACGGAAAACTATTGGTCTCACATGATCCCAAGTCTATATATATATATATATATATATATATATATTGTATTATAAAACATTTAATTTAAACTCTTAAAAATTATTTTTTATGCATCAAATACCACTTATTAATGTATATTACTTGAAATTCAAGATTACAAGTTGATTAAACATAAATACAACTTAATAAAACTTATATTCAAGTTCATGTAAAACGAGATAAAACATTTATATTTGTTTTCTAAAGTATCTAAAATATTATATCTATTTCTATAACTAACCGATAAACACAAGAAAATCCGAGATAGAACATCTTATTTTAATTTTTTTATTAAAATATATTATTTATTTGATTTTAGATATAAAATATAATTATCTTATAAATTAAGCACTCGACCATAACAAAATATTTTATCATTATTTTTTAAAAAAACTATTACAATTAAACTAAAAAACTATTACAATTAAACTAAGATAAAATACATTTTGATTGCAGAGAATTCTTATAAGAATCCCACCCCATTTGAGTGCTTATACAAGAACTCTGGTTCTTACCTTGTAGTTGGTTTGAAGTGACAATTTACTGGTTTCTTTTTTATATATTTGTTTATTAATATATAATGATTATTGATGTTAAAAAAATATATGGACCCATAAAAGAGGTTCTTATAAGATTTACATAATTTTTTATATATTTTATTGACTTTATGATTATTAATATTATACATAAATAATAATTATTGATGTTTAAAAATACATGGGACCCAACTATCATTGTGAATTTTYATGTGAGTTCTTAATTTAATGAGTTGAAAATGAGGTGACAACAGAAAGTGCAAAAAGATACTCTTAATCTGATAAGTTGGAAGTGATGTGGCAGTAAAAAGTAAGTGAAATAAACAGTTTCAATGCAAGGTAAGTAAAAAAGATAGGTTCTTAAAAGAACCACTATTAGAGAGAGTTCTTATAAGAATCTCATATCATTTGAGTTATTATACAAGAACATTGGTTCTTACCTTGAAATTGATGTTAAGTGACTTTTTTCTTAGTTTTTTTAAATATATTTTATTTGACTTTAAAATTATTATTGATGTTAAAAAAAATACATGAAACCTACAAAAATGGGTTCTTGTAAAAACTACTATTATGAACGTATATGCAGGTTCTTATAAGAATTACTACTGTGAATGTTTATATAAGTTTTCAATTTGATGAGATGAAAATGATATAGCAAAAAAGGTACAAAAAGCGGTTATTATAAGAACTTCCATCAAAGATTATCTAAGAACCACCATTGGAGATGCTCGATACCAAAACTTCAATACATATAATCTTGATTTCAATCTTGGTTTTTAGGAGACTTCTTTATTTGAATCTTGATTTCATTTGCATAAAAGTTTTTGATTTAGAATTGGTTAGGTTTTTGGTTTTGATTTAAGTTTTGGGTTTGTTTTAAAGATTAAAATGGTGAAGATCAGTGGCGGATC
>NC_037529.1:4769054-4770063 GCF_001531365.2 Cynara cardunculus var. scolymus
TTTATGTCTTACAAACACAATTTTGTTGTAATGGATGTCTCGAGAGTAGTTGAAGTAGTAGTGAGCTTACAACTAACTTATCAACCATCAGCTAATTTATCACTTAGTTTGTCAAASATAGCCTAAGACATGTCTTGAATAAGATGGCTTAATAAGATGACATATACATTGTAACTTATCAAATTCAATTATTTCCAACAATTGCTTAAAAATAAGCAAAAAAAATAAAACGATGCTTTATGGTTTGATCGAATTAATCGTAAAACTCTGATTATTCTGATTGAAAATTCTAGAACAAGGATTAAAAAACAAGACTTACAGGTTTAACTGTTTYTTTCAATAGTTTGACTTGGTCCGCAGCAACCGGTCTAATCTTATCTGTAATTGTCCAAATGACATCCTCATCGCATGGAGGAGTTGTAAGAGACCCAATATATCTGAAATTCTTCTTGCTTCCACACTTTATACTACTTGCACTTATTCGACCCAAATCGACTCCATCTAAACCAAGCAYCTTGATCTTATCTGTCAGCTATATAAATTAATTAAACGATGATTTCAAATCATTTTAAAGATATATGTATCATGCTATATGGCGCCAGTATCACCATGTAGAGCATGAAAACAAAATCGTATGTTACTCCTTCCCTGTTTCCGTTCATGTTCTTCTGATTAAATTTCAACATTTGCAAAGATATGGGCCAATCTGCAACTACATGGGTATTTGTGTAAATGTGCGAATGCAWATCTATACTATATTATAAAATATTTGACAAAAACTCTTAAAACCCATTTTTTATGCATGAAGTACTGTTTATTCAAGATTACAAGTAATTTTGCGTAAGTACAACTTATTAAAGCTCCATTTTAAAATTCATGTTACTAACTACAGATAAACATAATCAAATATAGGATAAATATTAATTTTAAATAAAGAAAATCTAAAATATAATTAAGATAATCATTAAGTTCTAACAGAATGTTTAATTATTATCTTTATAAAAAAATA
>NC_037529.1:4771593-4772079 GCF_001531365.2 Cynara cardunculus var. scolymus
AACCAAAAATAAATTGCTTTGTTATTAAATCTAAATTAAATTATAATAAAAAAATTAAATTAAAGAAGTTATACCAAAAAACAAAAACTATTAAATAGTTAATTTGATACTAATATCGATTTATTTTATTTTTCAAATTTTTATGYTATTTTCAAATTTATATTTCATTCAAAAATAAAAACATTACCGCTTTCTCAAAAACACAYAAAATCGTATTATATCGATAAAGACAAATAATAAAAACTAAACATTAAAATGAAGATTTATMTCACTGCATTGYACAAGTACCCTTCTAGATAAATTAAAGGACAGGAGAATAAAGAAAAAAGATGACATATCGACGTCTTAAAGAAGAGACATAAAAGGAACAGGGGAAATATTCAAGAGTTTTTCTTTTCCATAGAGCACATTTCGGAAACATATGACTTAGAGGACGAAAATGATGACCTAGATTAGACTCGCAGTACTTTCGTCAATATATATATA
>NC_037529.1:4772249-4784561 GCF_001531365.2 Cynara cardunculus var. scolymus
TGAAACAATGGAACGTACATTTCCAATAAAGGGGTCGTTTCCTCCAATGCTGTGAAAGCAAGCAATAACAGCCTTTCGGTTTGCACCACTATTATGAACCAAATGTAGCTCGGCATCAAACCTAYAAAAACACATGTATCATAAACCAATTTTTACGACTTTTGAATAACAAGCCATACCAAACAAAATTCAATAAATCCCACACTATTTCGTTCTAGATTTCTAACTGACCAAATAAGCACTCAGTTGAAGCATTAAGCCACAACCGAATAGGTCTSTCGTAAGCCCTACAACCTATACAKCTCATTAAGCCGCAATAAACAATAKGATCCATAGAGGATATGATATATGCACGTTTTTACCACTATCCCCGAGAAAACGAAGAGAATGTGATGATACTTGTTAGAAAACACAAACCTRACCCCATCAAGAGTATGCTCAGAAGGAGTATGCCAATGACATTGAATCAGCTTGTACGATACACCATTTATTTCTATTCCTCCGGCATCTCCTTCCCATTCCACCTAACAAAATACAAAAACKTAAAGGGTGTGTAAAGATAAATACGACAAGATTAGGTTTATAGGATGCTAAAACTGTTTAAGTGTCCAATAGACTGCTTTATACGACCTAAGTTAATGGGACCAAACAGTTGTGCGTTATACRTAAAAGCGTTGCAATAAGTTTATAARACAYTTTTGAAATAACRCATCTTATTAGTTCTTTTATTTGATATTATTTGAAAAAATGACATGTAAAAACACGTGTCATAGAAACAGTCTATTAAGACACTTAGACATTTTTATGTCTTACAAACACAATTTTGTTGTAATGGATGTCTCGAGAGTACTTAAAGTAGTAGTGAGCTTACAGCGACAGCATGGTCTCTATTGACAAGTTTAGCAGGTGCGTGCTTGTAAGTCGCTTTCAAGTCATCTGGTCGAACTTGTGCTTGTTTGACATTGATGTCAATAGGCGATTGCGCTACTCCGCTTGAGCAAGCTTTCCACTCGGGCCTAAGAGTTCCCCATTTCCCCGGTCCATTTGAACTATCTTCTATATAGCTGAAGGCTTCGTGCTCAGCTGTTAAATAAATAATCGGGGATTTGAGATGTACGACAAACTTTTCAATAAAAAATGTACATCAAGAAAGCAAAATACTCAAATAACGTAATTTCACATATTTTCTATGTTTTATATTTTTATGATTTCCGCAAATTATACTTATTTTAGCAACTTTGTTCTTGAGACATTGACTACAGACTTTTATCACAAGTACGAGATCACTGTTCTTTGGGGCGTTCCATTATGAGACACTAGACAGGGCCCCACTAATTTGGGGACCCAGATTCAGTGATGTACTTTTATTACCAGTAGTCTTCTAGATTGTATCCCAATGAGATTGACAAAAGGCAGTTAAATTGTTAGCTGACAAAACAAGGAATTCCTTAGTTATCTTTTCAACYGTCTTCATCGACCACTATTCTCTCCTTGGCTCTTCATTTTTTCCCGATAGCAACAAAACCAATCATATGGTTGTTCACATCCCGAATGAGATTTCATATGTTACTTTTTTTCATTTCACAACATTTTTGTTGTTTAAATTTGTATGTAACATAATATTTGTATACATTTTTATAATTTAATTTATTTATTTATTAATAGTTGGGTCGATCTATAAGGTTATTATAGGTGCAACAGCCAACACGGCCTCCAAAACGAATGAAACGACACTGATCAAGTTCTGAACATTCGATTTCGTGATCATTTGAATTACATATTTATATTTAGTGTGTTTGTATCTAAATCATTATCTCGTTTAAGTTTGTGTGTGTTGAACGAAAACACTTGTTGTCTCACGTTTGGTGCGATAATAATTGGGAGAAGACGGAGACTGAATGGGATAAACATGCAATTTTTTGGACATTGTTATTGACTAATGCATTTGGAATTGAAAACCCATCAAATTCATCAAATGTTTAAATCAATTACATAATGAGAATTGTTATTTGCACCCCTTTAATGTCAAAATCAGGCCGATTCGTGCATTGATAATGTAAAAAGTGAATTTTGATGTTGATGAGTGTAAGGAGGAAACCATTAGGTACRGGTGCATTTARCAATGTAGATGAGTGCAATTAGCCTAGCCCAACAAAATTCCAGGAGAYAAGASAARATTGGTAAATTACTAAARTACCCATGACAAATTAAATCCTAAAATCTTCCAAAATTCTTACATCCGCCTACCTCACTCTCGCCCTTCCAGCCGTCCCATCCAATCATGTCTTGTCTGCGTACCGAACGCAACAGATTTACCTACGCAAGAATGCATAGCTTGTGTTGAGTTCTGTTGTAGTTAAGATGGTAAAATCTAAAACACATTGTTTCGGATATTATAGGTTTTGAATTCGAATATTACACTTTGTGATGAAGCACAAAGAACGCATTAGTACAAAGTTTTACCCTTTTAGGTGTAACTTCTTAGGGGTTTAGAAATATCGGAGGCAGTGGCAACGCCACGGTTGAACGGTCCAAGCAAGGGAGACTCTCGATGAAAGCTCTAGAAGAAGAGGAGAAGCACAACGTCATCAGGGGTTCATGTATTTTCGTCATTTCTTTCTAGTTGTCTTCTCTCTAAACAAACATACACCGTCAAATTTCCCAAATTTCTAATGGCTTAGGAAATAATATTATGCAAAATGACACAACGTCCTGATCTCACGATCATCTTGAAAGAAGTAAATCACGTGTTCAGAAGAACACACGAGTGGTGCCGAAAGTCGAATGTTGAATCCTAGACCTCCAACTCATTCAACATGGGTTCCGGCTAAAATTGCGAGGACCTTAGCAAATAATACCATTAGCGCTAACTACGCACATTTGTTATTAACGTTAGATATTGTCAAAATGGTAGTTAACAAATATGTTTTCTAACACCAAGAGAAAATAGAAATCTTACTAGTTCCTTGAGCATTGCATATCACGATAAACGAAAGCAATGAACCGAGCAGAGAAACGAAGATGAGAGATAATCGATCAGGGTTTGCCATATTACGTAATCGGTTGTGATTGTTAATTACGAACCTACATTTATGGAAACAATATCGTCGGGTTCGGAATGTCATCTTTCCTTTTACTATATTTGGTAAACAACTAATGTTTTTTATGCACATTTGTTATGACCAGTAGATATTGTCAGATACTCCTTTTTGGTAGGAGTTTGGGGACTTCCGGAAGAAATCTCCAAGATTACCGATTACATAAAACTTTCTACAGAGCAGATAAAATATCATTACATATTTAGATTAGAAGATTCATCAATTATCGTATTTACATAAAAAAAATCTTATTTTATATCAATTATATCATTTTTGTTCTATTTTAAGTAAATTAACTATCATAAGATATTTATGGGTTGTTTGTTTATCTCTTAATAGTTCCATTAARAGGCAACATATGAATCGTTAAGAGGTGAATCTTGTTTGACAAAAWWWTTTTTTGACTCTTAATGGTTCTAAAACCATCTGAATGATTTTATATCCTGAATCTCCCTTAACCATTCACAGCTCTAATTTTGTTGTAAATAATTATCAAACACTTATATTTTATTTTGCACTATATCATGAGCGCCTCTTAATCATTCTACACCAACCCATTCAATAATTACCAAACAGCCCATTAGTGGAAGAACAATTTGGAAGAGAGAGGATCTTAGCACTCAATTCAGGGGCGGATCCAATTTATTAGATACGACAGGGTAGGACTTACATTGATAAAGGTGGGTAACGACACACTCAAATGTCAAAAAATTTAAATACTCTATGTAATTTTTTTACTTAAATGTCGTTAGTCTCCAATCATTTTGACGGTTTCTTTAGTGGCCTAGTCCGTTTCTTGTTTGACAGTCGTTCTTACTGTATATTGTTACCGCTAGTTCTTGCAATCAAGTTACAATGATAATGTTGGTTGTTGACTTCGTTAAATATATCACGATTTCTTGTTCTTTTAGTTTTTTTGTATGTTTAAACCAATGTATGTAGATGGAAATTATATAAATTAAATAATAGCATATTTTGCTATTCGGTTCACCGATATGGTAAAAAAATAATTGAAATCAAAATTTACCTTATTTGGTTAACCAAACAGTTTAACTTGCAAATTGAATAACCCGAATCTGTTTTGGTTTTGGATTTTTTTATACCCTAGGCCCCGAGTCACCTAAGTTTGTGGAACCACCACTGAGATATAGGTTGTCGCTATGTTCCTCCATCGTTAGTTTAAAAAAATTATGCTCATGAAAGGTGCAACTGTATTTTAATGTTGGGTGCTACTGTATATAGTTTGAAATGACTATGATAACACACGTTTGTTTTGGTAAAGTTGGTTTAGATGGCTTTTCTCCCATCCCAGATGCAAGCTCGAATCCCGTTTAAATCATTTTCTTAGTTTTTAGCTGTTAATTACAGGTCTATCATGTTTCTAAAAAATTGCAATAAGTAGACTTGAACACGTGCCTCACATATGAAAATTAAGGAACTAACGAACAGATCAATGATTATTATCTGGAAAATATCATAGTTATGTTTTTTTTATAATCAAATGGTGTAATCACTTGAAAAACTTCCTAGATTCCCCTACGACTCAATATTTCTGTTATGACTTGTGTTATATGTTATGTCTTTAATAATATATGGCTTAAAAGCACAAACCAGATGAATTTAACTTGCTTCTCACGAAAACTGCATGATAACCAATGCATTTTGCATGGTAACCAATGAATATTCTTGAAAACGCCCAACGGGTTCCATCCATTCGTGTTTAATCGGAGTTTTTTTTTATGTTAAGGTGATTACAACGATTAAGAGCATCTTTAATGAGAGGTTCATAAGCCAATTGGACCAGTTCATAGATTTTTACATCATTATTAGGAGGAACTGATACATGCCAACGTGGAAAGATAGAGGTTTTAAAACATGAACCGCTTTTCATCAAAACGGTGGGACCCAATTCAATTAGATAATAGAAAATAATATCAGTTTAAGTTACGAATCGGTTCATAATTGAAGATAAAAAGTTTATTAAATATATAAGAAAAGAAATATGATATAAAAGAAAGAGAAATATGATATAACAAAATCATGAATCTCTTTCATGATTGGAGATTGCTCTAGTACTATTATGGTCTAAAGAGTGACTTCACAAGCCCAATAAAGAAGCCTGTTTGTGAACAATTTGTCACAAATGTCAAACTATCGATTTAGGAGTCGTTTACTAAACGTTTACCCGGTAAATGCTTCTTATGTAATTTCCTTACCGGATGAACATGATAATGGTCAAAAACCTTACCCGGTAAGAGCAATGATAAAGATGAAGAATCTTACTCAGTAAGTGAGAATGACTAACTCTTACATGGGTAAACGCTTATTGGGTAAATTATTTTGATATGCTACAATCTATTATGAAATAAGGTTTTAAAAAATGTTAAAAACCATTTGTTTTGTAAACCGATTAATAAAAATGTACTTTAATTATTTTTATGATTATTTATAACTTTTCTATAAATTATTTATAAATAATGAAATCCATTTCTATTCCAAATCCTACAAACCAAACACACTAATGATTTCAAATCAGTTCGAATCCAAATCCTCACATGAAACCGAAATCCCTCAAAAACAGACTTGCATACCAAACGGACCCTAACCTCTATCTGACACAAGACTCAACTAACCAAAATCCCATTCATAATTATGCTACAAACGACCGCAAAAATCAACATGCAATAAAGGAGCCGCTCCCATTGGTCATAACGCACTCTTCGCACAACAAATCCACTTTGCCACTCGATGGAAATGGGTGTAATCCTGACATGGGCATTGGCGCCTTTTGAGATAAATAGGCACATCCTAATGCGCTAATCTTGGGGCGTTCGTAGTTACTGAAGGGGTCGCGATACCCACCCCTCCTACTGTTGTCACCCTCTAACAGATCATATCTTATTACTAATTCACGCACACAAACAAAATTTCGACCTTCCAACCAAGGAGCAAATTTCTAAGAAACCTTCTAATCTTGTATTACTAAGTTTTGACATCAGGGAGCCAATAATAAACACAATGACTTTACCTTAGAATCATGTCCTTATGACTAAAAGAAAAGATCTCAAAGGTCAAGAAGTATATACAGTTGTGGTCATTTGATGAGGTTTGTAATCACATACCATCATATTTTAGAAGTTGTGTTATTTGCAAGAAACYGCACTAAACTATCTGCCCGTAAAAAGTTGGGGCAGAAATGAAAAATAAGCAAGAAAATAGAATTCACTTTTACTCACAATAAGCTTGGCCTGGGAATTTCAGTTGAAGCCCTGAGGGTGTTCCTTCTTCCCTCAGCCAAAGATTGAGGCCAACTGCCCACCCAGGTAAAGCTCCAAAATGGCAATATATGACGCTAGTTTCGACTTACCACCCAAAATCATCCTTCATCGCGTCTTCAAGATTATACTTAAATCTCTGTAGAAAAGGCCAACATTAGACACCCATAACTCTAATGGGAAATGTGATAAAGTAGGAGAAAATGAGAGCATATTAGCAACATACAGAAACCTAAACAAAATGTAGAGATAAAATTAGGGGAAATTGACCAAAATAGCCCTATCTTCCCAACCAACTTCACTTTTTAGCCACTTTTTCAATTTGAATTCCCATTTTAGCCGGAGTTTACGCAAATGTCTTGCACATTCGCAAAAACTCGATTTTCAGATTAAAAAGAACTTRGGTAAAGATTCAGATTTTTGTGCAAGGATTCAAATTTTCGCCTAAAGAATCCAGAAGTCGGTCTTTACCGCAAATGAGTAAAGCATGTGTGAAAGACTGGCTATTTTGAGGAGCCTTCAAAAAGTGGCTAAAAAGTGAATTTGGTTGATGGGATTGGCTATTTCAGTCAATTGACTAAGTTGACCATATCCCTGAATTGTTGACCATGAATATGAGGAAGTACGAGAAGCTAAACTTTTGTTTATCTTTATTAAAATTGATATAAGAGCTTAAAAAAGACTATAGTAGAACTTAAGTTCTATACGAACCTTGTTGGCATCGGATAGTACAGCATAAGCCTCCCCAATTATCTTAAAAAGCTTGTCGGCATCTTCATGGATGGTTGTGAAAATCTCGTTCCAAACATGGCTATCTGCTCCACTCTCGCTTCTTACTAAAAACTTACCCGCCTGCATTTAAAGCTAATCAGCTACAAGTATCATACGACAGCCAAATGTGATGAAAATATAAACAAAACAAAACAAAACCTTGTCTGGATGATGTCTGAGTGCAGCTTTATGATATGCTTTTTTAATTTCTGCACCAGATTCTGACCCTTTTAGTCCCCTATCACAGGATAGTAAAGTAAGTATTCCATGGTTGAGGTACAACAAAAACATGTATAACCATGAATCCCGACTATTCATGATAAATATACATGAATATTATTCATTTATGAATATCATACATTTGCGTTCATGAATGTTCATTCATGATATTCAACATAATATTCATTATATTCATCATGAATAGCTGGTTCTCAAAATATTTATTGTTCTCAAATGACTTACACACTAATAAATAAATCTAATGCAAACTTACAAGATGAGGTAAAGATCCAACGTCATTTCTTTCTTCATGTATCTATTGATGGATGAAAGGCGCTGACGAGCTATTCTCAATTCTTCCACATACTTGGCTTCACACTGCTTTTCAAGAAGAGAAATTAGTCTTTGAAGATCAAGGGCTGCATGCTCATAGTCTCTTATCTTCTCATGTAGATTAGCCCTCCTAGAAATTGCCTGGAAACATGACATAAAAAATTTAATCACTAACAATCATATCAACAAAAAAAAAAAAAACCATATTCATGCATATATTCTATAATGAATATGAAGAACAATAAAATATTGCAAATTTTTCAAACAGCTGCCCAGCCATCTAACATACACCACTTTTGTAATATTTACGAAGAAAGAAAATATTGCAGTTATTTCAGGACATCCAGGCCAATGAAAATTGTTGCATCTATTTTTCGGTGGAAAGTGCATATAGATTTCATTTTCAGAGAAACAGTTTAAGTTGTGTGCCAAAAAGCAACAAACCATAAGAGACCTTGAGGTAATTATCATCAAGAGCTATGGCAAGATTGCAATCTGCAATGGCATCAACAACTTCACCCAAAGCTTGGTGAGCAGCAGCACGATTGCCTAAGCAGATAGCAGCGAAAGGCCTACATTCAACACTCCGCAATAGCGCATTACTATAATGCCTCACTGCTTCTCTATGTCTCCCAGCTTGATAAGCTTCATTTCCTGCACTCTGGAGTTGACAAAGTGGTAAATAAAAACAAATGCAAACATTGCCCAGGAGAAAACCTACTCTGTTTGCGTTGTATTTATGTCTGTCAAGTGAAAAACATAAATCATCTACAAAGAGAAATATCTCCAACCATAATCAGGTCAAAGGCTACCATCAAATGATTAAATGGGAGACATTAGCTCAACCTTTAAGCGAAGAAGTTCAGAGACAGTGGCAGCTGAAAGAGCGGATGGTGCTTCGGTCCTACATTGGAGGACAGGAAAAACAAAGTTCAATGACATATTTCATGCTTTTGAAAGAGCATTAAAAACTGCAACTTTTTGGTTATAATAGGCATACAAAATATGTGTATGTATGTATGTATGTATATTACTTGGTTTCAGCTGGTGCTAATTTCTCATGTTTCTCAAGGATGGCAAGGGCCTTATCAAACCTAGCCATATGAAAGTAAGACCTAGACATCAAATTCCATCTCCAAAGCTTCAACAGCCGCTTTTGCTCCTCCTCATTTGACGTGTGATTACTATCACTTATGGTGGCATAATTCTTTTCAGCAAAAGCAAGTGTTTGTTCACACATTTGAACCACCTCTTCATACTTCCGCAGCTGTTACATTCCACAAGATAAAGCCAATCGTCAGAATATATTTCAAATTAACATGTGCTGATTCACTTAATGACATCCTAGCAAGTTGCAGCAGCAAATACCATAAAGAGAGCCTCCCCTTTCATTTCAAGTAGTTTCTCAGAGTAGCAGCTTATTGACAAGGCCTCCGTAATAACTTCCAAGGCTTTAGTAGCTGACTCCAAAGTTTTCTGTTCCAAAAGTTCAGCAGACTGGTTGACATAATTAACCACTTTCTGCCCAGTCGGAAAAAGCCAGTCAGAAGCTGTAAAAAGTGAATCAACCAATACATACATTGATACATACGTATAATATACATAATGTTCTGATGAGAACAACCCATTTACGTGAAGTGAGAAAAGGTGAAAGTACCTTTATATCATGTGAATGTTTGTCGTGAGACCTGTCAAGTTACCCTTATATTGTGAGAAGGTTACAACCTTCACACACTATAATTTAACCTTCAAATACACAGTTGAAGGTCATGTGAAGGTTACAACCTTCACACAATATGAATGTTACTTCACACAATATGAATGTACCTTCACCTTTTTCTGCATGATCCTGACTATATATAAATATATATGTATGTATGTATGTATGTATGTATATGTATGAATGTATGCATATGATGGTAGCATACGTCCATTAAAACCCCTATATATACATACATATACATACAGACACACACACACAGCATCTATTTATAATCTTAAGTACATGAGTTTTTATTACATAAACCCGCTAGATAGGCTAGTGGCTAGATATAAACAACTTTCAGCTGCAATAGTTAAAAAAATGTTTCATAAATAGCATATGGTACCTCAGCATTTTGTAGGCCATCAGATGCCTCAATGGCAAGCCTTCTATCCAAGCAAATTACTCCAGACTCCAAGCACTTTTTGTAATTGTACAGTGCACCATCCATTTCTCCAAGAGCCAGATGACAGCTGAGTAACACGAACCATAAATAATAAGACAAATTTCTCTGATAAGTAACAATTATACAAGATAGCATCAAGCCTCTCTACAATATCATATCAGACGACTCTTTTAATTCGGTAATATTATATACACAGACACACACATATATACATGTATTTATGTACGATTTAAAAGAAAAACAAAATGCCTGAAATCTTACTTCCCAGCTGTTAGGCAGACCCTAAGAAAGCTTGGATCTAATAGAGTTGCCATTCTGCAGTCATTGACAGCTTTCCTCATCTTTCCAAGTGACATCCTTTTAGCAGCACGGTTGCTATAATATAGAACAAGGGATTCCAGTTCTGGTGTCTTCGAACATACCTCTGCACCTCCGCCCAAAACTGAAGCTATAGCTTTTGCTGCTTTCCTCCATTGCTCTGTCTCTAGCTTCAGCTTCATCATTTCAGCATCATTTGTCTCTTCAAGCTCTGTTATCTTCTCATACATCCGATCTTTACATTCTTCAAGCTCTGTTATCTTCTCATATAACTCATCTTTAGTTTCTTCAAACTCGTTCTTCATATGCCAACACTTCCTACTCATCTCTGCTTCCTTGTTTCTTGCAGATGATAAATCCTGTCTGTATTTTTCTAAATCCTTTTGAAGCTTGCTCACGTTTAGGATCATTTCCTCATTCTTGACTCGAGTACAACGTAACTCCGTAGTAACTTCCATCAACTGCCTGTTCAGACCCTCAATTTCTTGGCCACGCAATATTAGTTCATTTTCTTTCTGTTCTATCTTTGCTAGTAGCGGACTTGTATCAACATTCTTCGAAGACAACTCATCAAGAAAGGGCTTTACTGGTTCTGAATTTGTTGAAATTTCAGTTGATGTGATCAGTGGTTTTGTTCTAAACTTGGCAGTCCCAGAAGTAATCTCTAAGACACCGACTTTTGATGGATCATTGCCAGAAGCTTGGCTTCCCCTGATACAGATCAACTTCTTTCAAAAAAACTGAGTGACAATCTGATGACATATAGATTCAAAAGTAATACTGGCATATGAGCAACTAACAATTCAGTGCTGTAAAATCAATTAAAGCAGATAATCGTCAATGTAACAGAATTCATCACCACCTTTGACTATCTTTGCAATGATACCTAATTGATCCTTTCTCATATGTTTCCTGTAGCATGCCTGAGTAGCTTTTTCTTTTTTAATAGCATTGTGTGTCTTCTAATAATTTTAATCCGTAGATCAACTCCTAACTTATAATAGTTGATAATGATTCTCAGGTATTAGGCCCTCAAAGATGTCATACCCAACAAGTTAGTCCTTTTTTCCCATTGCCAGCTCGTACCCAAAGATCAGGCACATGTTAAGAATCTGCATATGACTTTGTTGAGTGGATCCTGAAAAGAAGATTGTATGGTGATTGTTTACAAGAAGAAGTCTATCAATCTATGTCTAACAATCGAAGCTCCCAGCTGCAGATCCAGAAAAAGTCTTGGAAACGTTTAGTTTAGACCCATCAACCATTTAAGAAGACATGCATTCAAAGCCTGCAGTATATTAACTGTAACCAAACCTTACGTAGAAGAGAAATCTTAGAAGTCATTCATATAAAAAATGTTCTTACATTTCTCATCTCTAAATGGGACAAACAAATGAAAACGGTGGAAGATTGAAAATAGATTAAATGAAGGATCCCATATTTTCCTCATCACTTGTCAAGTTAACGTTCAACCAACTTGGACCATGATGCCTGCTCAACAGGACAAATTGAAGATAAAGACAAGTTTAGAGCAAGTATTTGGAGAAAAGACCGAAACATAACTAGAAACTCTGAGATTCACACCTAGATCCTTTTGAGAATCGCACAGGGGAATATTCAAGGCATAGCCTGTTGGTAGATGGTATCCTCTATGAACCATTATTTAGTTCACCATTGTTTTGGCATTGTCATCCTGTGTTAGACTAAGTCAACTAGTCTAGTTTATATTATTAATATTGTCTAGGGTCCAAAGTGTAATTAGTTTTACCTATATAAGGTGTATCAGATTATTATTATTTTTCAATCAATACAATCAATATCAAGTTTTATATGGTATCAGAGCCTAACCCTAAACTTAACCCTAACCCTAAAATCGATCCTTCTCCCTAACCCTAAAATCGGCGCCCTTCAACCCTAATCTGTTGCTGCCGCCCCCTTCAACCCTAATTTGTTGCTGCCGCCCCCTTCAACCCTAATCTGTTGCTGCCGCCCCCTTCAACCCTAATCTGCTGCTGCTGCCCCCTTCAACCCTAATCTGCTGCTGCTGCCCCCTTCAACCCTAATCTGCTGGCCGGCGCCCTTTAACCCTAACACTACAATCGGCGCTCTTCAATTCATCAACATTCTGAC
>NC_037529.1:4788483-4792259 GCF_001531365.2 Cynara cardunculus var. scolymus
GTCCAAGTTGCAGATTGCTAACCGCGCTGGACTTGCGGGGGAATGTTAGACTAAGTCAACTAGTCTAGTTTATATTATTAATATTGTCTAGGGTCCAAAGTGTAATTAGTTTTACCTATATAAGGTGTATCAGATTATTATTATTTTTCAATCAATACAATCAATATCAAGTTTTATATCCTGTAGCTGATAATGTATCCCTCTGATAGATTGAGATGTTTGCTCAACAGGTATATATTAAAGATTACATGACACAGGACAAGTTTTAGAGCAAATTTTTGGATAAAACAGAACACAAAATCAAAGCTAATGATTCCAAGCTTTTTCACCTGTAAATGATGGTTTCTGCTATGTCTCTACTTTGTACAGTCAGGTTTCCAGGCTTCAGCTCCGGAGCCGCTAACTTATTTAAACAGGGTTCCTGCATGGTACCAATATCAAGTTTTACCCTGGATTTTATATCCCTACTTCAGACCTAACCCTCACAAAATTTAACCATAACAGTGCCCGACTCCTGTTGATTGGCAGTTTAGCAAATTCTTCAGCTATTAGCAACAGCCTGCTGCATCTCCCTAGCCAAACCTACTCCCAGACCACCATGAGCTCTAACAACCTCATTGCCCGTTCGCAAGCAAATGTCACCTGATTCATGTTAGTGCTCAGTGTCGTGACCAACCTGTATGTGCTGCCTTTCCTGGGAAGCTGCAGCCTTGTTAAATCCTTCTCACCGCAATCTAAACCACTACCCAGTCAATCAAACACTATGAGGCCACATTTGGCATCTGTGAAAGCTGCTACAAACTCTATTATGCTCTCACAGTACCAGCTGGTCTTATTGATGAATAGCCCCGTTCTTGTGTTTGACGTCTCTCTGATCAGTACATATTTTGCTGATATAGTCAGCTGACTATTTGTACAAAACCTCACCAGGATAAATCATCTTATCTAGGAGGTTCAAGATGGTATACACCTTGGGATCAAAGTTCACGAATTCAATTACAATGGGAGAACACTAAAGCATGTTTAGATCTTCTTTATATAGAAGTCTAATATCAGAATGGTCCTATATTTTCGAACAGAGCAAGTATCAGGAACCGAAACCATATGATAGGGCCCTCTAATTCCTACACTTAATTTGAATATCATGCAAAGTTATGTTTTCATATCCAACTACACTTACAAACCAATAATCGCTGCAAGCAACAAACTGAATAAAATCCTAAGAACACTAGGGTTTATGGTAAATTAAAAGACAATGCCAGGCTCTTCCCACAAGTATGAACAATTCTGCACATATAAATAAATTAAAGTGTTCTGAACATAAACTATATATCATGATCTTACAAACATTCGACTGAAAATTCCTACACTCTCGATGTACCCAATATAAGTCAATAAACTAATCACATTAACGAATCGCAGACATAAAACACATTTATCGAATATACTAATACAATTATGCAGTAAGAGTATTAAAATCAATCGTCTTATGATCAACAGGATCAATAATCTTATTAGAAGGGGAATAAAAACCTCACCTCCTCCCATAACTCCTAGCAGAAGATCCAGCCGTCGGACAATCGCGTACAATATGACCAGGTTCACCGCAACCATAACAACACTTGATATACTCACTTCGTCCACCACCACGACCAACGCCTGCACGACCGCCACCACGAGGGGTAGCCGCATCCCTTGCTTTTTTTTCAAAATCGTGATTACGAGGTTGATCATCTAGGTGATCAGAAGTAGTTCTATAATCATCGGGCACTCTGGAGTTCATATTCCCCGGATGCACTCTAGCCATTGCGATCTGTATACCTTAAGAATTAGGGTTCATGTGGATTTGGAGTGAGCTTCAATTTCGGATTGTGTTTCCTTAAAGACGTCGATCGTTCAGTGTCCGTCGGTTGGAAGACTCTGCCGAGGACTTTATACTTTTCAAAGTTGCCTCCTTTTCTTTTCCGGCTTACTTTTTTTTATTTTTTATTATTTCATTTTTTAGTAAGTTATGGATGTGGTCCCTGTAGTATGAGTTTTTTACAGAATTGGTCCCTATATTTTATTTATTACGTAAAACATATGGAGGAATGCATTTTTTTCACGGTTTTGGTCATTTACCCGATTGCCCTAATAACGTATGTTAAGTCCAACTAACTCGGGAGGTATTTTTGTCTTTTTGTCATTTTTTTACATTTTAAAATATTATTTAATTTCTTTTATTAAATACTTATTTTATTTAATGAAAAACATGAATAAACTTATACAGTTGGATTTAACAAAATTATGCAAAATCAATAACACCATAAACTAAGGGGTTGTTTGTTTATCACTTAATAGTTTCATTAAGAGGCGGTTTCTTAATCATTATGAGAAGAATATTGTTTGGCAAAAAAATGGATGTATCTTAATGGTTCTAAAACCCTATGAATGATTTTGTATCGTGGGTCTCCCTTAACCAATTAGCGCCCTAATTTCGTTGTAAATAATTAACAGACAGTAATATTTCATTTTACACTATATCATGATAGTCTTTTAATCATTCTACATCAAACCATTCAGCAAATATTAAACAGCCCCTAACAGCAATTTAGTACAATGTAATTAAAAAACTGTGATACAAACCTAAATCAAACTCCAAAACTAGATAGGGTTGGAGAAGAAGGCAACAAAAATTAGAACTTGATTGAGGGAGAGAGAAACTCGATGGTTTTTGACAAAGAACTAGATCTAGGTTGGAAACAAAGGCAACAAAAAACCGAAGGCACAACCAGCAACCCTACACCAAAAAACGTCACAGTCCTGGACAATGAACCAGATATGTGATGACTATGGATAAAGCTCCAAATGAACCAACCCTAGACCAAAAGGCGACATCGTTGCAGTGCATCTTTTGGCGTCAACAAGCAACACATTCAGGGAGGTAGTTCGATGATGAGATGGAGATGGAAATTCAACAAATGATTTTAGATGAATCTTAAGAGTTAATTTAGGGATTTTGTTTTTTTGATAATAAGGTTTGATTATTGTTAGTGAGGAAGATGAGCGTTCAATCATAGAAAAAAAACTATTAAAATATGAGAAAATGGGAAAAAGATGATCCCTCAATTAGCACAGACAAAAATGACGGTTGTTTAACCATAAGAGTGGTGTCTGATTGGTTTGAGCTTGACTCTAAAGGTCAAAAGTACCAGAAGGTTACGGGTTCAAATCCAAGGAAGTAAAAAACTCTTCGTGTGGCCACGGAGGTTCAAATGCAGTGACTCCGAGCTATCTGCAAAACAAGTGATCGTCCTAGGATTAGTCGGCTTGCATAGTAGGTTGGATATCCAGGTTAATTAAAAAAAAAAATTAAAGGACTAAAATTGTAAAACTATATATGCCCCAAGTGTTTTACGTAATAAATGAAGTTTTCGGAACAATTTTATGTCATATCAATAATTTAACTTTTACTCTAGTGTTATATTTTGTACTCCCTTCGTGCCTAAGGAAACATAAACCCTTAAATTGATATATATATATATATATATATATATATATATAGGTTATGTTTGACAAATTAACTGGTAAGCTAACTAATAGTTGATAAATTAGCTGATAAACAAACCATTTTGAAAAAAAAAAAACTAGTTAATAAACATGTAAAATGACCAAAAAAAATTTGAAAAATTAGTCCATTACAATATTTTATATATAATTAAAACAAATATTTAATAATATAATATATTGGTACAAACAAAATAGTAAAGAAAAATTAAAAGAATATAATATGTTAA
>NC_037529.1:4792612-4811414 GCF_001531365.2 Cynara cardunculus var. scolymus
TATAATTAAAATTAATTAATAATTTTCTATTAATATTAATTAGTACTCATTAATACTAGTAATACTTAGTTTTTATTTTTATTTATTAAAAATTAATCTTTATTAATAATAATTAATATTAATGATGATTATGATTAAAAAAAGTGACCAAAAACTCCTAATAAACTACGTCATAGAGCGTTTCGATAAGTTAGCTTATGTTTATTCAAATGTGTACCCGAAAGATAAGCTAGCTTATATTTGTCGAAAAATGTCTTAATAAATATCTGAATTCGTTTTCTTCAATATATACTAGAAGGGTACTCGTGCAATGCATCGAGACACACTTCGATTTCAATGTTTTGTTTTATTTTTTTATCTATGTCGATATAATACGATTTGATATGTTTTGAGAAATCGATAATGTTTTTATTTTTTAATAATATAAAATTTTGAAAATATCAAATAAAATTTGCAAAAAATATATCAAAATTTATATCAAATTAACTATTTAAAAGTTCTTGTTTGTGTATTTTTTTTTTAATTCAAATTTTTTATTATAATTTCATTTAACGAACGACGTAACTTAATTTAAGTTTAATAATATGTTTTTTTTATAAAGATAATAATTAAGTATTCTATTAGAACTCAATAATTATCATAATTATATTTCAAATTTTTTATATTTTAAAATAAGATGTTTATCATCTATTTGATTATGTTTATCCGTAGTTAGTTACATGAATTCAGACATAAAGCTTTAATAAGTTGTACTTATGCACATACTCTTGAATTTTAAGTAATATGCATTAATAAACAGTACTTTATTCATAAAAAAAAGTTTATAAGAATTTTTGTCAAATATTTTATGATATAGTGTGTGTGTGTGTATATATATATATATATATATATATATATATATATATATATGTATATGTATGTATGCCATTATTATTTTATAAGCCAATGAAATCTAACAAACCATACAAACCGTGTGGTTCTTTGTTTAATTGAATAAAATTGTGTCATGAAAGTGTTTGATATGATGAATTTTTTTCATATAATTTTTTTCTTGATGAAATTGTTTCATATTTTTTTTTTCTTGTGAAAATGAAATTGTTTTATGTATTTCTCACTTTGATGAAACTTTTATTACATATTCTTGATTAATCAACCCTCATATATTCTTGATGAAATTGTTTCATATATTATTTGCTAATCAATCTTCATAATTAAATTATATTTATATTAACAAATTATTACAAAACAAATGTTTTTAACATTTTTAGAACGGAACCTAAAGATATCATAAAGATTACTAAAGGAAAATAAGTAATATGTGTTGCAATCATTCTACGAAGAAGAGGATTGCATTTTTATCGACAATCTGAAATAAAAATATCGGATTTCTTTACAAATTATATCATATTATAATCGTCTCGTCACTACCTTCAAAATGAGCACAATATTAAATATTTTTGAATTTAATCATATTGTTAAATACAATATATACGTAGTGGATTGTTTTATATTCATTATTTTTTAATTTTATTTTACACCTTTAATGTACAAATTTAAAACTCACAATCTCCATCAAACCATCACGATCTCAAAAATAATATTAAAAATCAAATAAATTTTTAWGTTTAAATACTCTTATAATTATTTATTTAATTTTTTTTATGTATTTTTCTTTTCAACTTTTATATCATTATCATATTAACATGAATAATCGTATATCAATTAAAATACATTAAAAAGTAAATTTCTTTTTTTTTTATAAATTATACCATTATAATTGTCTCACCAATACCTTTCAAAATGAGTTCAATATCAGAAATTTTAAATTTAACCATATTTTTAAATATCAGAAATATATAGTGAGTTATTTTTAAAATATATGCTTCACTTGTTTTATATTTCTTAAACTTTAATTTTTCATTTTTCATTTTTCATTTTTCATTTTTCATTTTTAATTTTTCATTTTTCATTTTTCATTTTTCATTTTTCATTTTTAATTTTTCATTTTGTACACTCTCATCTATATTATCTATATACTATATTGATAAGCATGCTAAATGGTTACATATTGAATTTTAAGAGATATCCATTTTCAAAGTTGTTAAATGTCAAATTCACTATAAATATGTAACGTCTTGACTTCCACAAATCATTTATGGTTTGAAGGCATGTGGTCAGATTTCAAAGTTTGATTAACAAGGCGTCGGTATCTTTGTGTCTGTACTGTTCATTTATTCTTGAATTTTAATGATAATTAGTGGTTTCACAAAAAGAAGATTAAGGAGTCGTTTACCAAACRCTTACTCAGGTAAGTGAACACCAAGTCACATTACTTTACCGGATGAATATGGTAAGGACCAAGAATCTTACCCGGTAAGAGCGAAACAAGGACCAAGAGTTTTACCCGGTAAGTGAGGGTGATTACTCTTACCACGGTAAAAGCTTATCGGGATAAATTGTTGAATATGATACAGTTTTGGTGGACTAAAATCTTACCCAATAAGTAAATGATAATGTTAAATTTTACCTACAAACGCTTACTGGGTAAGAGTTTGGTAAACAACCCCTAAGTTCATAATATGCGTAGTCAAACCCAATTTATCTAAAACCGGTGCCATTTTCCTTTGATGGCAAAATGTTAGATTCTTCTGTTGTATTTGGGCCGTGTGATTTTTTTCATCTTCAAAGTTCCCACTTAAAATTAATTCGTTTTTTATGTTAGATGTGTCTCAATTCTAAATATCTTGGAGTTTGACAGTTAACCTTTGTACTTCTATACTTAGTGGTCGTGAGAGATTGCATTGCAGGGACACCGATCTTGTGAAGAGAACAGGTGCTGCCACTGCTGCTGAAGTTAGACCCACCGGACTTTCACATGCATTTGCTACTTATATTGCTGTTAGTATATGAGAAAAAGTGCAAACAAGTGCATGTGTAAATTATACCTACCGTCGCCAGTGGCTTATTATATAAACTTGTGGATATATATAAGTTTCTACCATCGCTAATAAAATTGCTAGATTTCATCAATGCATTGTTTCTAAATGAAACAAGGATTGATTATTTGGTATTAGGGTTTTAAGAGAAATCTTAAACTTGTATGCTTTCGTTTTGAGGTATCATCTGCCACAAATGAAACACTGAATGCTTTACAAACAAGCTTGAGATTCACTTGGAACTGAAARCATTAAGCACTTTACATCAAGTAAATCTAATCATGGATTCCCTCCATCTTCCTTCATGCATTTTCAAGATAGGTTTGGATAATGGTCGATAAAATATACGAATGGTAGCTTTTCTCTTACGTAAACTAACACATATCACCAAGGTATTGTAAGACCAACTTTTTACATTACCCTACTGAAGAAAATAACAAAGAGAACATTAGCAATGCTTTGAACCTTCACAATATTATGTTGTAACGATATATTTGTTGCCTAACTAACGCCCACATCACTGAAGTACAAAATGACCAAATTTATACACCCATCCTCAAGAAAAGGATGTCTGTTCTCATTTTATTTGATTTAATAAATGCCCTCATACTGCTAGTGATGTATTAGAGGACTTGTGAATTTTGTTGCTTTGAAAGAATCAAATCAGTAACTCCAAACACAAGGTACAACGTTCCTTTACTTCTTCTTGTTGGACCTTCCAAGCCCTTTCTTAGCGAGCAAAAAAAAGGCCTCGGCCAGGATTTGGGGGTAAAAAAGGGCCTAATCAAGCTTTTACAGGATAGACTTACCCCCAAAATTTTGGCTTCGTCGGGTTTTGAGGCCTAGCCTAGACCACGCTTTGGGCTCACTAGGCCCAATCTTTTTTCTGACTCGGGCTTCAGCTTTTTTTTCCATCTCTACTCCAACAAGAAGATTAGATATCAATGAAGGCATGACGGTCTTTTTACAACATTAGTGTTTTTTTATTAACCTGGATATTCAACCCGTTATGCGAGCCGACTAATCCAATGACGACCACCTGCTTTACAGATAGCCCGGAGTCACTGTTTTTGAACCTCCGTGGCTACAAAGGGATTTTTATTCTTCCTCGGATTTTTACAACATTAGCGTTATGGACCCAAACCGTTGAAAAAACAAATCACGAGTGCTAGAGGTATGCACCCCAAACGGTTCGGTCCAAAGTCGTGTATGAGGCACCGCCTCTTATACGGAAATTGTATCGTTTCACCAGTTTTTTCTGCTTTCTTCCCTAGTATATGGAAATTGTATGGTTACCCATAAACTTAGGGGTTGTTTACCAAACGCTTATCCGGTAAGCACTTACCGATAAACTTAGCACTATCATTTACTTAACGGATAAGATTTTAGTTTACTAAAATAGTATCATATACAACAATTTACCCGGTAAACGCTTACCGTTGTAAGAGTCGTCGCCTTCACTTACCGGATAAGACTCTTGGTTCTTGTCTCGCTCTTACTGGGTAAGATTCTTGATCCTTACCATATTCATCCGGTAAGGTAAAGTGACTTGGTGTTCACTTACCCAAGCAAGCGTTTGGTAAACGGCCCCTTAATCTTCCATTCTTCCCTATCGTCTTACTGCATATAAAAAGCAATCGATGATTGTTGATTCAACACCAAACCATCGACCGATTCATCTCTGGTTCGCTGCTTCTCTCCAAAACCAATTTGAATATTAATCGATACCAAACGAATTGACATCTTCTCTCGTAGTTTTACGTATTTATTTTGTTTCTTTACTATGTTGGCAAGACTGATTGCATATTCTTTACTTCTTTYATGTGTACATRTGCTGCTAAGAGGAAAATGCRTCAAGGCTCGTTTCCGTTCATTAAAACTTTGATCACGAGGACCTGTTTCGATAAAAGTTCACTTTATGGACCCAATACATTAAAATCACAAAAGCACATAAAAAAGAAGTAACTTACACTAAAATTATATAACAAGACTTGAACTCGAACACTACAAGGATGGAAGTGGTACCTTGTGTACTGCTACGCCAAAGGCCTCTGGTAGCAACAGAACTTTAAGTCACAAATTCAGTCATCGTATCTGAATCGTACAACACCTCCGTTGCTTCGATAAGCGATTTAGTAACATTATAAATAACGACAGTAATTGTATGCAACTATTCATAACAATGAACAAACAAACATAACTAATGTTAAAAAATTGGGTGAGGTGAAAGACCCTRTACAAGATCTATCTTCCTGCTCGAGTCCCTATTTCACCTTGTATGTATATGTATGCAACTCCAGGACCTCTAACTTATTCCTCATGTAACTTCAGTCCTAGATAAAAGGATGATCGTTTCCAGATGCTTCGTGACCAGCAGAATCATCGTTTATAATCAAACCAGCTTCACCTGGAACTCGTTAATCCTGTTGTCAGTAAACCGTGAAAGAAATTTTGTGGGTGTTTGTGAAGGATTTACCAACGGGGATAGGAGCTATGGTAAGTTTTATTCGGATCCTGCCAATAGTAATAGTGGGAGTTACTGTAGGTCTTTCTTGATTCCTGTGGGGTCCTGYGGTTGGTAGTCTCATATGGAGAGTTGTAAAAGCCGGATGCTCTTCTGCTGCTGCTGACGTTGATGTTCATTTCTTCCCACATTTCCTCTTCGAGGTCATACTTGGACCTCTGCAAAGTTAAATCAGATGTTAGACAAACAGAGATGGAGGTGAAGGGAGAACGGCTCAGATTTTTTATGAAATTGTCAAAAAGACCACTATCCGAACACCACATCAATGAYGGTCAACAGAGGCCGATAGATATCACTATTTGTGTTCATGTTTAGAGTTTATCATCTGTGATCATTGCTGTGCGATGTGCAATTTGTGTGAATGTACTAGAACAAATATTCAGCCAACTAAAAGTGAAATGGACACTGGAAATGATCCCCCCCAAACGGACATTATTATGAGAATTGTCATCATCTAAATATCTTAAGCAATTGAAAAGGCCATATATACCGGATAAGTGTTCTGTATGCTACAAGATACCAGAAAAAATCTCCATTTTATTCCTTCGAGAACAAATCCTCTGAACAAGTCAGTAATATTATATATGATAAGTCACGTTAGAAGAAAGAWAGGACATAATATGAATAAAGTTTTAGATCTCCCATAAAAAAATGATTTAAAAGAAAAGGATATGGAACAAAGAAGAAAATTAAAGAGTCGAGTCTTCACAGTTATMTGCCAGCTAGGGTATGGTAAGAAATGGACAAGTGTTACCAGTAGAGCCMAGCCTCACAGGAGGTCATGGGTACAAACCATATATAAATATTATACTTCAAGAAAAAAGAAATTTGAAAGCTGCAGACCTTCGTGGAATCTGAGAGCACAGCATATGCCTCTCCAATCATCTTAAAAAGTCTGTCAGCATCCATTTGAATCGATTCAGCAATCACTTTCCATTGTTGCCCATCACTTCCACTTTCAGCTCTTGCAACGATCTGACCAGCCTAAAACTCAGCAAACAAAAACTCTTTAGAGAAGAAATATGGTATTCAATTGAAGTCTACATCTTTTTGAATAATACAACACAAAGTAAGACCTTGTCTGGATGATGTCTGAGAGCTGCTTTACGATAAGCCTTCTTAACTTCCGATGCAGTATCTGAAGATTTTATTCCCCTGAAAATAAGAGCATACAGAGTACTAACATAAGTGATTCCAGATCACATGAATAGCTCATCAATTCCATGTCACATGATTCATCATAATATTCATGTAAAATATTTCCAGAACTCTTTCAGTTCAAGTCATCAGCTGTAATCTTGTTCAAAGCCCACACATGGACTTGAGTGATTTGCGTCTAGGGCAGGCTCAACTGAGAACCGTAAATATTTTTAAGAGCTTGTGAACCAACGATTCGTGAATTATTCATATATTCTTGATAAATATCATGAATAATGAAAATCATGATATTCATGATCATTACTATGCATGGATATTTTTGGGTTATTCATRAAATAGTTGGTTCTCAGGTTCTCAAAATATTTACGTTTCTCATTTGAACGTTCCCATTTGCATCTATGCTTCTACATCCATACAATGCAAGAAAAGAATCACATGAATTCCCAAGGAGGTCCCAATRAATAGCAAACCCAAATATTTGCATGTACCCAACACAGGCATTGAGCATCACCTTTTTTTGCCATAAATAAAATGTGTTGCTTCAAAACCAAGGGATACAAAGATAACATAAACTTAATGAAGAAAAAGAACTTACAGAATAAGGTAAAGGTCTAAGGATCTTTCCTTCTTTGCCTTTTCTTCTATAGAAGAAAGACGGCGGCGAGCTCTTCTTAGATCTTTCACACTGCCTCCAGTTGCACTCCCTGGCGTGGCAGACCTCTGAGAATTCTTCCCTGACTGTATTTCAAGTATGGAGATGAGTCTCTGAAGATCATCAGCTGCATGCTTGTAGTCTCTAATCATCTCCTGTAAGGTAGCCCTTCTTGAAAGTGCCTGACAATATGACAAGGCAATTAACCATAATAAATTCTTACCAACACCTCAAAGTGGTTAAGTTAAAATATTGAATACTACTAGARGCAGACTAGAGCCTACAAACTAAAATCAAAAGGCTACTCAAGGGGCACAGTAAACATAACAAACTGCTTTAGTTTGAAATTTTTAAGCACAAAATTTGCATATGGAAGTGATAAAACTAGCAGTTTGCCAAAAAAAATTAAGATGAAGAGCAGCAATCTGTTAATAAATGTTCATGCAAGTTCCTATCAACGTCTATCTGTACTAGATATAAAACTACCAACGACATTAAACGTCTTAAAATATCTCATGAATCATTCTCTAAATTTGAACATGATTTGTAACTTTGTGCCTGTGAATGTGATTTCCTTTATTGACAAAGCATTCAACTTTAGGAACTTGTTAGCAGCACCTTAAARTGATAAAGTTACAAGGATRCTTACTACTGAAGGCAGACTAGAGCCATCACACTGAAATTAGAGTGTTACTCAGTCTGCCTTTAGTAGTAAGCATCCTTGTAACTTTAGCACTTTAAGATGCCGCTAACCAAGGTTTTAAAGAACAAAAACAAGCCTCGAGGCGATCCTTGTAACTTTTAGCACTTTAAGATGCCGGTAAGGCGCTAACAAATTACTAAAGTTGATTGCTTTGTCATAAAGGGAAATAACATGCAGACACAAAGTAAGATAATAGCCATATGATAAAACCAGAGCACTAAAACAGAATCCAAGACAAGGATTTCATCCTGCATGCTACTTGAGATGAACCAACTCAAATTTGAAAAGAGACATGATCTACAATACAATAAGGTAATAGCATATGATAAAACCAGAGCACTAAAGCAGATGTATACCTTCGGGTAACTTCCGTCAAGAGCTATAGCTATACTGCAATCTCCAATGGCATCAACRATTCCGCCCAAGGATTGGTGTGCAGCAGCACGATTGCAAAAACACACAGCTGCAAATGAACGTGATTCAATACTCTTTGATATTGCAGCAGTATAATGCTCCACTGCTTCTGTGTGTTTACCGCTCTGAAAGGCTTCATTTCCTGCATTCTGATCCCCCAACCAAAGAGAAGAAAAGATATATATAAAAAATAAGAATCAAGTTGATTCAAAAAGATACTTGGATATGTATAATGATTCAGTCCTCTGCATTAGCAACAATAAGGCAAGAGAATGCAGCACTGAGCTCTTTTCAAACTTAGAAACMATGAGCAGGATGCAAATATTACAGGAAGAATCAATTGCAGCTCCTTAAAAAAGCAAGTGAACACCTTAAGAAATGTATGCTTTAAAAGAATGAGTATATAAGCTAAACAGCAATTGGTTTGATTCATAACGTAACATATTACACTTGCTACAAAGAAGGGGGGAAATAATAACTAAGCAACCACCACCTTATTACTTCCAACAGTCATCAATGCTTAAAGGCACTGACCAAAAAGGTAACAAGTTGTCACAAGGCATAGTATAGCACCAAAAATTCAGTATAGAYTATCCTCTATATTTTATATATGTAAAGTACAGCATTATGCCTTAGTTGTTGGAAGTACTATTCTTAATTTGATTTATTTAYATTTCTATTAGTATAGGAAGCTGAAAATAATCATATTGACCTAACTCMTGAATTTTTGCTAGGTTTAAGTTGAACGTTCCTTGTCCCCAAATTTGAGAWGGTTTGTACTGTTTATCATCATAATTCAAAGAAGTTGACAAACTTCATGTTGACCTTCATAACTTCTATTCATCTTTAGCCACATGAAAAATCCCCATAATACCTTTGAGATCTAAGTTTAGATGTACTTCAATGATTTTGGAGGTTATTGCAAAAAACACAAACTAAGTAGMATGGCAAAAGCAGGGAGAAAATGTTTTCATTTACTTGGTTTTTCCAGCTAAATAAGGAATAGCAAGTAAGCCCTTAAATATACAATGTTTTTCATATCCGATTAGCATATTACAGTAATGCATCATGTTTAGACATGCCTCAACCAAACATGTTCTCACGCTTGGAAAGAGCTTAACATTACATGTAACACTTTGTTAGCCGCTCTCCTCCAGAAATTGGCATTCCATAAGCCAAAGCAMTATATTTACCCCACCTCCCAGTCCCAAAAAGAACAAGGAACGACCACTTCCTTCCCATCCTTGTTCTCTAATTACGAAACAAGTGCAAACACCAATACTTTTCGTGAAATTCCATCTATTGGAATAAATTAACTTGTTATACAGTCACTAATTGATAACTTCTTCACACAGAAACTAGTAATTGAAGCCGTTCCTCAAATGTTCTACCAATGTTCTTACTAGAAGGGTCAAAAACTGGTGCAACCACAGTTCCACATGTAACACGGAACATGAAACAAAGAACAATGTTAGCCATACCTTGCAGTGTAAAAGTTCACGTATGGCAACAGCCAGAGAAACTAATGATTCCTCAGGTCCCACAATCCTGTTTCCGACCCATATAATGTAAACATATATCAGTAACAAATTTWGTTGGCCCTTCCATAGCATATTGGGACATCAGGATTTATAATCATGATGAAATTGTTTGCATTACTTGTCTGTGGTCGGTCTCAGTTGCACGTGTTTCTCAATTAAGTCTAGAGCTATCTCAAGCCTGCCCAGATGAAAGTAGGACTTGGACATCAGGTTCCACCTCCAAAGCTTTAATGAGTTCTTGCAGTCATAGCCATCCACGTTCATGTGACCTACAACACCTCCAGTTGCAAAATTCTTTTCAGCTAAACCTAGAGTTTGCTCACACAGTTGAACCACCTCTTCATGCTTCTCCAACTGATCAAATTACAGCAAAGCAATCAATTCCAATTATTAACCAAGTATATCTAATGAAGATTATAAATCATTTAGACCATCACAAACCATAAGAAGAGCCTCTCCCTTCATATGAAGTAATTTCTCTGAATAGCAGCTTATTAACAAAGCATCATCAATAATTCTCAATGCATTAGTTGCTGAGTCATAAGTTTTCTGTTCCAGAAGCTCTGCAGCGCACTTCATATAATCATCAACTTTCTGCCAATGAGAGATTTTGTGGTTAGAAGCTGTCTTACAGGAATACTTGTTGCAAAGATAGAAGCCTCAAGGTAGCTTGCTTGAAAAACATTTATTTGGATAGCAAGTTACCACCATTTCTTTACAAAAGACAAACATTGAAAACCAGAAACCCAAAAATAAAATAATGGTGCACCATCTTAATTTTACAAGAGAGGACAGTTCAAAGCCTCATATTAAGTACGCTCGTAGCTTATATCTTGATTAAGTGCTCCAATACTATCAATATGCGTTGATTTTTAAGCAGTAAAATTGGGTAGTACGAAATATTAGTTTCCCAACCTGTACTATTTAACTTGTTTTGATATGGTTATGGTCATTGACAGTGGATTGGCAGCTGTGGATTCTACTAAAATGCAAGTTTCAAYATGGGTTCAAATGAAGCAATTTTAGTCATTAGTAAAGCCAAATAGGGTGGACCTTAACCTCACAAAACATAGGACATCAAAAGCTATAGGTGTTGTGATTTTAGTTTCATCAACCATTTGGTGTAATTGTGATTTACTTGCGATCGATAATAATCGTGATGAGGCAAAGAGAAGTGAGTTAGGGTGTGCRGAGTGCACACTCACAAATGTTGCGCCATCACCTTAGATMGCCATAAGGTGGGGTCAAGGGGGCGGTGCCCCCTTRCAGGGTTCGAGGGGCAGCACCCCGAGGTTTTTGGAATTTATGAAGAGTTGCACTTAGTGAAAATTTCACTAAGTGTAAGTATGGGTGGTGGATTCAGAGATCTGATCAGATTTCTGAAATCACCTTGAAAAATTGCCAAGTACATAAGTCCTGACTATGAACTCAGACTTAAGGCATGAACATCCAGACTTTAAGAATTTGACCAAGTCTTCATCTCCGAACAGTAGTGTCAGAGATCTGAACGCATGTGCATCCARACATAGAAAAATTGGTCCTTAACTCTGGACTTTGCGTTCAGACTTGTGGTTTGCGAAAATTCACTTGTCGTTAACTCTGGAGTCTAGAGTCAGACTCTTTGCAATCAGACTTAGACCCAATGGAGTCATACTTTGGTCTTGTTACTCTGATTCGGTTGCAACTGCTCTTCAATCTTATCCATTAACGGTTATAACCGCCCATAACCATCGATTTCTCATATAAATACATAAAACATGATCTGATGAATATATATATATACACACACAAAATTGGTGCATTATTTCGTGTATGAAATTTCTAGATTATGCCGGTACTAATTTCGTGATTACTCAAGGCATAAAAGAGGCAAAATACAGTATTTGGGAAGTGTTCTCCAATACATGATCTAGAAACTTATCCAAGTTATTTATAACCACAAACCCAGTTTCCCAACAGTAGGCTTCATTGGTTCTGATGATACCCAGCAAAAGAAGGCYGGTATAGCAGTAATAGTGTGAAATAGCATCTCTGGCAATATTACCGCATGTAAACAGGCCCTTCAATTTTTTGAGATTCCCAACCTAATTCATGGAATTTTATTTATAAAATTACTACTCTCGGAAATCAGAATCTAAAATACCAAATACATCCTACTATCTATAATCCAAATAAACAATCAGAATTCAAGATCTCAAGTCCATGGCGATGCTTGGAACTATCCAAAGGTGCTGAGCATGAACCACAGTATCATTGCAGTTGATATTGAAAATATTGTGATAGAGGCAAAAGCTACATGATATATGTAGTTACCTGTGCCTTCTGCAGGCCATCAGCAGCTTCAATTGCAATTCTCCTATCCAAGCAAACATTGTCCACAGACTCCAAGCACTTGTTATAATTGTAGAATGCATCCTCCACCTCTCCTAGAAGTAAATGACAACTACAAACAGGATACCAAAAAGTATAAGCAAGACATTACACCCTWGAATTGCAGCAAGTTCCAACAAAGCCTTTCAGCTACAAGAAACAAAATAGATTGTATGTGCGCCTTGATGGGTAAGGCGGGCCATGAGGCGGTGGGGAGGTCCACAGGCGTGTRTCTCTTCTCTTTTATAAAAAACCTTCCTTTTTTAGTTAAGGAAATGATAAAACTAAAAGAACTAATATTATTACGGAAACCAAATCTTCTCTTTTATATAAACACCTTCCTTTTTTTTACAAATATACCGTTCAAAAATATATCCTTTATAGTGAAAGGCCGGGTGGTTTTGTAATTTTAATATATTTTTAAATGGTTTTAATTTATTTCCTTCCCTTTCCTCCCACAAGTGGAAGGAAAGTTTTGAGAGGAAAGTTATCRTTATTTTCCTTTTGCTTCTTTTCCTTTCTCTCCTAAAAAAGTTTCGAGAACACGAGTTTTTTTCAACTTTCCTCCCATTTCCCTCCCTTTCCTTCGTAAAAAARGTTTCAAGAACACATAAAGAAACCTAATATTACTATGGAAACCGAATCGACGTCTTATTCCCTATGAAACTCAAAGTCTTTTTCTTCTGAGATTCAATACCAGACCAGTAAATTAATAAGTTTTTTTGACTTCTATTGCTTCTTCTCTCCAAGACTCCAACGACAGTCAACCATTGCCTCTTTGCTCTTCTCTCCAACGATTTCTTTGTTTCTTATATATATATTAGTATACATATGCTGTTTTTAGGTATAATCTATATATATATATATATATATATTCTGTTTTTATGTACATATACGTTATAATATATATATCTCTATATATATGTATGTATGTATTCTGTATTATATATAAATTATCTATAATCTATTATAATATATATATATATATATAAACTCTGTATAATCTGTTTTATCTATATATATAGTCTGATTTATGTACATATTCTTGTGACTAATCTGTTTTATGCACATAATCTGTTTTTAATATATAATCGGTTTTTACATATATATGTGTATATACACACATGTATATATTCTAAATTATGGGTTTATAGTTTATTTACTTGTATGGAAATATGAAATTATGTTTTTTTGTTAGTGTTACAGATTTAATTTTGTTGTTTTATTTTTTCATGATAGACYATCACTCCATTTGTTACACTAAATTCTATCTCTTAACAAGTATATTTTGGACAAGCGAAAAACCAGAGATGATTACGAGGTATACCAAGGGACTAATCTAATGCTATAGCTAGTTCTCAATGCCACCAGGTTCAATGTGTTTATGGTCCTTGGAATTAAAATCTTCAATATGAAAATTACTCTCCTTTTGGCTATAATTATGGGCAATCTCAGTGTCGCAGTGCTTATGTGTTCTAATGAACTCCATATCCAGAGTTAATATACAAGGGGATGCTTGGTTAAGGGTTTTGGATGATGAGAAATAGGAAAGGTGATATATAAGATGGTTTGTTGGCATAATAGAGTAACCATCAATGAGTGATGGATAATCATCCATTCCCCAAGATTCGGAGGAAACGAAACTCATTCCTCCATCGTTAACTGCTTCTGTCTCCATTCTCCATCTCTCAACTCCTTATGACTCTGTCGCCCCTTCCATATGTTTGACATATATCATGCCTTGGTGCTCCTTGGCTTAGAAGTAGACATCAGCGAGCTAGATTAAATGGTTAAATTCTACGTCCATCCTGGCAACAACAGTCTCACCTTCAAGGACTTTCAGGCGTTGCACAAGTCCCAGAAGACCTGTTCTTCGAGGATGGCAGTGGACTCGAGGATGAGACCAGAAGATGTAACCATAACAACAGAAGGAGGCAAATTTGATAGAGATGTTCAAGGTGTTTGATGAGAACAGTGACGGATAGGTATTAGCAAAGAAGTTGCAGATGGTGCTTGAGAAGCTAGGGTTCACAGAGGTGAGTGAGTTGGGGAGAGTGGAGATGATGAYATTGTTAGTTGACCGAAATAAAGAAAGATTGGTTGACTTCTCAAAGTTTAAGCACAATACTGATGATTCCCAGGTATCAACCAAGCATCATCAATGAAATAGGAATACCCATTAGTATCCCCCAAAGTTCCCATTCCTTAATTTTGTTTATTATTAATATGCAAAATTAGACAACTTACAAACACTTAAAAAGTATCCTGTCCATGGTTTTAAAAACCACCATAGGCATGCCTCAGGGCRGTTYGGTCCAAAAGCAAATATGAGGCACCGCCTCAGGGTATCTAGTAGGGACATGCGCTTTGGTGGTGTGAGGCGGGCAGTGAGGCGGTTGCGTATCTTTCCCTGATAGAAAATCTCACCCTTTTTATTTAAGGAAATAACTAAAAACTAAAAAACCCTAATATTATACGGAAGCCCATTAGCCTCTTTCCTATGTAGCGCAATTTCTTTTCTTTTGCCAACAAATTAAACATAAAACTTCTCGCGAAAGTCAATTGATCAACAAAGCAATGCTTTATACTATTGTCGACTTCTTCTCCTCTCTGGCTCTCTTCTGTATTACTTCTTATCYCTCCAACGGCTTGTACCTCCTAGTTGTAGGCTTGTACCTGCTAGCTGTAGGCTTGTACCTTCACACTTGTAATAAATTTATTCTCTTTTCTTTTGTAAGCATATTTCAGTTTCTGCATATTTTTATATAGTATCTAAATGTATATTTTTGTAAGAATCTGCATGTTCTTTTATGTATGAAGCTTCTTTTTTGTATAATCTGTTTATATATATATATATATATATATATATCTACTGATTTGTGTACATATTCTGCATGTATACGGGATGTTTTTATGTGCACATTCTGTTTTTACTATGGATACATGCTGTTTTTATGTACATATTACGTTTTTTTATGTATAATCTGGTTTAATGTATGGTATATATTATGTTCTTTTGTGTTATGGATTTATGAATTTTCTTTCTCGATTTTCGGGGATTATGCCTCATACGGTCATACCTAAGTAGAAAACGCCTCGAGGCTCCTTTCCATTCTTTAAAACCTTGATCCTATCACTTACCATGCTACCTTTGAGAGTTGCTTTTATTCTGGTATACATATCATGCATTCACATCAGTCCTTAAAATGCACTTTTAACTTAAGAGCATGGTCGTTAAATACAATTCAAAGCATATCAGATAGCTCAAGGCAAAGAACAGCAATGAAAAGAAATTAGATGATAATCTCTTCTACTTATATGTACGAGACAGACATAAAGCTTACTTTGCAGATCTCAAGTTGGCCTTCAAAAATTTGGGGTCTAATGCAGATGCCATTCTACAGTCCTTTAGGCCTTCCCTCATCCTTCCAAGAGCCATGCGTGTAGCTGCACGATTGCTATAGCACAAAAGAAGAGGTTCTATACAAAATCCAGGTGTCTCAGTATGTTGTATYGAACCAATCCCCTTTGAGTAACAAATTTCTGCTTCTGATAGCTCTCCATTTTTGTAAGCCTGGTTTCCCCTGACATAAACCAACTTTCAGAAGCAAACAACAAACTGAGTATAAAGCCATACCATGAAGTGCCACCTCTCCCCCCCCCCCCACCAAAAGAAAAAAGATGAATAAGAATTATGACAGCATATATGGCTACACAGCTGTAAATTATCAAAACATGAGTAAAAATAACACCTTTTTCGCCATTTGTCACATATTTCCTGATCTGTAGCCTTTGTATGTTCCTGACTAGTAGGTTCATGTGCAAGAGATGCATCAACTCTGCTATTTGGAGTTGTAAATTCCAAACCACAACCAGTTTTCATCTTATATTTCTTCTTCTGATGGGGGCGCTGTCTCACTGCTGCATCAAYATTAGCAGAAGATGAATTCTTTTTYGCACTGAACTTCTCTGTAGTATCAACAGCATCTTCATTTTTAACCTGAGAGGTTGGAGGGTCAGTAGAAGTTGGTGCACAGTCAGTAGCTGAATAAGGAGAGAAATCCATTGGTGAGCTACATCCAGGAGACTCTTCAAATGACTCTGGGACGTCTTTGGATAAACTAGTATAACCACCCTGCTGATAATTTCTAGCTTGTGGCCTCAGTTTTCCTTTGGTCTTTTTTGACTTTCTTTGGCTAACAGAATTGCTTTTACTAAATTCTAACTTCTTGCCTAAACCGGGAAACATATCYGATGTGAAAGAACATGCCACATTTATATCGGGTGTCTTAAAGCCTGTAAATGAATCCCCAAATCCACCAACTTTACTTGCAATGCTGAAGTTGTTGGTTATTCCAGCTCCACTGGCCAGTGGGGCTTCAGAATAATGGGCTTTGGGAACAAAACCAAGGCCTGTTGTTGAGGATGAGGATGAAGATGGGAACGTGTCTTTAATCAATTCAGCCTCAGTCTTTAGTTGATTACTATAACAATGACCGCCATCTGAACTCTTCTCATTTTGATTTACTGGTTCACTCGGGACATCGATATTTGATGTCTTCATCTCATCAGAGACTTTGGATAGAGGGTTGTCAGCAAAAGCATTGCCTAAATTACTTCCAAAAACAAAACGAATATTACTATCAGGAACAGMATTTATATTATTGTCAAGCTTCTTCAAGTAATCACAGCTCCCTGTGCCTTTACTCTTCAAACTGTTCATTTCATCATTGATTCTCCTATTTCCCTTGAAGCTGGATTCTTCTTTTTGGAAATTTGAATCTATCACAAAATCTCTATGATTGACAGAAAACACAAAATCCACATTTTCAAATTTTCTGCTATCTGATGTATTTTTCTCCTCTGCCTTGGGGTTATCATCCATAAAGGATCTAACTTCACCTGGTCCTCTTGTTCCCAAATTCAAGCCTGCCATTGAATTAACCAGACTGGAATCAGCCTTACTTGTATTGCTATTAACCTTCGTAAACCCATCAATACCTGATCTTCCCACTGTTTCATCAGGCCCGTATTCATGCCCAACATTGCCAACATTGCTTGAATTCGAGTTCATTACGCCATTATTCATATTCGCACCAAACACAAAATCCACACGATTAAGTTTTCCAAACTTATTAGCACCTCTTTCACTAACTTTTCTAGAGTCCACCTTTTCATCAGCACCRAAAACAAATTTTAAATTACCATCCGGGAACTTATTTCCATCGGTATGTGCCTCTTCTGAATCCATGTTTTTTGCTAATCTACTATCATCAGTGGCTCCAATATTAAAGCGCAATAGATTAAAATCCAAAAACTCACCAGCACTCTGTTGTTCACCACTACCGCCACTTCCCGTTTGCCCTAGACTCGAATTCAACACCGAACCACTAGTAGTCGCATTGAACACGAAACCAATAGTACGACCTGTAGGTTTTGTACTCGCTGCATCGCTACAGCTCGATTGTTTCCTCGCCTTCACATGCTTCCTCCTCGAAGAACGCACAGGGGCCGCCGCTGCCGCCACGTCATTTGAACAATCAAGTTTACTTGATTTCATGAGATTGAAACCATCATCAAATACACCTGAATCACTAGGATATTTCTGAACGCTAGGGTTAGGGTTTTGGAAATACGTACGCTGTGTGGATGATGATGCTGGGGATAGAAAATCTTCGACTGCGGGTGACATGGCAAGAGTGTGTACGATCTCGAGGGTGAAATCAAAAAGAACAGCAGTCGTCCCGCCGCCACCGCCGCCGATGGACGGAGAGTTGATATCAATTTAGCTTTCCTTCTTTTTTTCCCCAACTGGACATTGTCATTGTTGCTTCTACTTGCTCCGTTTTAAAGAAAGTTAAAAGGAGGGAATGCATAATGCGCAGGCAATTCAAGGGTTACCGAGGGACCATACATTTTGGTTTTTAACTTTTTTTTTTTTTTAACTGGATATTCAATCATCATACGAGCCCACTAATCTCATGATAACTATCTGCTTTACAAATAACTCGGAATTATCGTATTTGAATTTTCGTGGTCGCAAAGGGATTTTTATTCATCTTTGAATTTGAACCTGAGACCACCTGATACTTTTGACTTTTGGAGTCAAGCTCAAACCAATCAGGCACCATCATTGTGGTTAATTTAAACTTTTTTATAATTATTGCAAAATATTTTCAAACCGGTATCTATACTATATTATAAAGAATTTGACAAAAACTCATAAAACCGTTTTTTATATATAAAGTAATGTTTATTGATTCATATTACTTAAAATTCAATATTACAAGTAATTGTGCGTAAGTATAACGCATTAAAGATTCATTTTTGAATTTGTGCAACTAACTATAGATAAACATAATCAAATACGGGATACACGTCTCATTTTGAATATAAAAAATCTAAAATATAAGAATAATCAATAGTTAATTATCTTTATAAAAATTACTATTATTAAAAAATAAATAAATTACTTCGTTATTAAATATAAATAAAATGTTGAAT
>NC_037529.1:4812254-4813276 GCF_001531365.2 Cynara cardunculus var. scolymus
GCAGTCGTCCCGCCGCCACCGCCGCCGATGGACGGAGAGTTGATATCAATTTAGCTTTCCTTCTTTTTTTCCCCAACTGGACATTGTCATTGTTGTTTCTACTTGCTCCGTTTTAAAGAAAGTTAAAAGGAGGGAATGCATAATGCGCAGGCAATTCAAGGGTTACCGAGGGGCCATACATTTTGGTTTTTAATTTTTCTTTCTTTTTATTAATCTGGATATTCAATCACCATGCGAGCCGACTAATCTCATGATGACTACCTACTTTACAGATAACTTGGAATCATCGTATTTGAATTTTCGTGGTCGTAAAGGGATTTTTATTCCTCCTTGGATTTGAACCTGAAACCCCCTGATACTTTTGACTTTTGGAGTCAAGCTCAAATCAATCAGGCACCATCATTGTGGTTAATTTAAATTTTTTTATAATTATTGCAAAATATTTTCAAACCGGTATCTATACTGTATTATAAAGCATTTGACAAAAACTCATAAAACCGTTTTTTATATATAAAGTAATGTTTATTGATTCATATTACTTAAGATTCAATATTACAAGTAATTGTGCGTAAGTATAACGCATTAAAACTTCATTTTTGAATTTTTGCAACTAACTATAGATAAACATAATCAAATACAGGATACACGTCTCATTTTGAATATAAAAAATCTAAAATATAAGAATAATCAGTAGTTATAACAAATACTTAATTATTATTTTTATAAAAATTACTATTATTAAAAGATAAATAAATTACTTCGTTATTAAATATAAATAAAATGTTGAATTAAAAAAAGTACACAGAAAATCATAAGTTTAAATAGTAAATTTGATACTAACATCGATTTATATTTTTTTCCAAATTTTTATGACATATCTAAATTTATATTTTATTCAAAAATAAAAACATTATTATTTTCTCAAACTGTATTATATCGACATAGATAAATAATATAATGAAGGGAAAATGACAAAACTAACTACTTTATACAACCCTCTTACACAAAATAACCAGTTTTTA
>NC_037529.1:4814237-4815713 GCF_001531365.2 Cynara cardunculus var. scolymus
TGTAGTGGAAGCAATTACGACTCTAAGATGTTGTATGTACATACGTACACATATATACGTACATACATACGTGAAGATACGTAAATATGTGTGCGGGTTTTAACCCGTACACGTATATACGTATAAAATACGTACGTAAAACGTACGTGAAGATACGTAAATATGCGTATGTGTTAAAACTCGTACGCATATATACGTTAAAAATACGTACGTGAATATACGTAAATATGTGTACGTGTTAAAACCCTTACGCATATATACGTATAAAATACGAAGTTTCAATTTTTATACCGTTTATATCGTTTTTTTTCACGTAATGCATCTCTATATATATAAAATGTTACCGCCACTTCGAAGATACATACAAACATCATCACTTTGACGTGATTTTCATGTTTTATGATGGTTTATTGGATTAAGGGTTGTGAGAGTATAATATATGAGAAGATAAATGAAAGGGAATGTGTGAAAAAATATGAAATAGGAGGTTGGTATTTATAGTGAAATTGGTATTACAAAAAAAAAATTAAAAGAAATACTTAAAGCCCGGGGGCGATCCGATGACGTGGCTCGCCCCAAGTAGACAAAAAAAATAGAAAAAAAAATTCCTAAGAAAAAGGGTGGATCGCCCCCGAAATGTATGGATCGTCCCTGGGGGCGATCCGTGTGGTTAGTTTTGTAAATCCCTTAAAATTGGTTATTTTGTGGAAGAGGGTTGTATAAAGTGGTTAGTTTTGTCATTTTTCCTATAATGAAACATTAAAATTGAGATATATCTCGCAATATTATGCGAACACCCTTCTACTATTGTTAAATGCATTTGTATATGTTAATTATATATATATATATATATATCAATATTAAAATTTATTTGTTACATTTTTAATATATGATATGATTTTTGATATCAACATTGTGTTTTTAAATTTGGAAAGAAAATAAAAGAAATGGATAATGAATATAAGCAGTAATATCTTTTTACAATTATATGACGTTATAATTCAATAAGTGGATGATTTGTGTGTTTTAACTTTTGAGGTATAAAATATAAGCAATATGTGACAAGATTGACATGTAGTAATAAACATGAAAAAGGATCAAAAATTAGTTTCTTTTTTTATAAAGGTTAAAGTCACTCGTGTTCGTGAACGGACATAGTAACGTGCCACCGTTTCATTCATCCGTCATATTGTAAAAAAAAATAGGTTCGTGAAAGGTACAACCGTATCGATTATGTCACCGTATATATTTTGAAACTATAATAAGGATATAAATTTTCCTTTGTCGAGTTGGTTTGCAAGGTTTTCTTTCATTTTAGACCCGAGTTCAAAACCCATTAGTACTGCAAGGTCATCAACATAAATATATTTTATAATATACCGTTTGATTGGAGATGATTCCGTGATATATCTTTTGTAGTAAATCATGTTACATTTTCATTTAAAACAACTTTCAAGGTTATTTGTACGTGACAGT
>NC_037529.1:4816624-4822326 GCF_001531365.2 Cynara cardunculus var. scolymus
AAGGCTCTCAGCAACCCACAACTAATGTAGTGGAAGCAATTACGACTCTAAGATGTTGTYTGTTTAYYTCTTAATAAATYCATTAAGAGACAACATCTGAATCGGTAAGAGGTGATTTTTGTTTGACAAAAAATATGWTTCTTAATGGTTCTAAAATGTCTGGATGATTTTGTATCTTAGGYTTCCCTTAACTATTCAACACCCTCATTTCATTATCAACAATTACCAGACAATTATATTTCATTTTACACTATATTATAAGAATCTCTTARTCATTATGATCACCAAATCATTATGCACCAAATTATTCAAYAGCTYTCAGCTRCSGAACTGCCCTGAGAGGCGACGCTATTTTGATTCAATTTGTGCCTCCATTTAAATTAAACTACAAGGGGTGCAATGACAAATTATGAAACTAAAAGGGAATTTCAGACACCCTCATTAAAGCAAAGGGGCATAATGAAACCATTTTCAGAAATCAGAATTCACGCTCGATTCTCAAACCCTGTCCCTCTCGTTTCTCGTCTTCTCGCTGTTCTCAAAGCCTAACAGATTCAAATCGACTGTGAATCCGCCAGTGCCTCAAACCCTAACTCACTCAAATCGATCGTGAAGTGTGAAATGTATAGTGCGAGAGCGTGCTGTGTGAGACCCACTCTTGAACACTAACTCGGTTTATCGGACGGGAACTCCTCAAACGGCCAAACCCTGAATCGGATTTCTTAATTGATTGAAGTCAGGTACCAATTATATTTTGTACTTTTGTTGGTTTTCATGTGTTTGATTTATGAATCATGAACTCGGAATATCGATTGCTAAGTTGCTTAGTGCGTTAAGGTTTCTGGTTTCTGCCTAGGCTAACTGCCTTTGCCCAGTTGCCCTTTCTTTGCTCATATGTTGCTTTACTATTGGTTTTCATTTGTTCAGTTTTTTAGGTGTTTTGATTTGTTGCGATGTTGYTGGCTTTGTGCCTTGTTGGTTGAATGGTTGCCGTCTTTCAAACCATTCGAATGCATGAAAATTGATTCAGATTACTAAGAACAGTAGCAAAAGGATTGGTTAATAAGATATCTGCGTAAATGGGGGTATCAATGGATCAACCTATAAGGTTACAACTAGGATCAATGTTATACACACGCACAAATATATTATAGGAAATGGGAGGAAAAACAGAATCAAGCAATTTGCCTACATCCACGATGAGTTTCTTATTATACTTGTTGAGTTGTGATATCAGTTCTATATACATACAAAGAAGAAGGCTGACAAGAAAAGATAAGATGAGAAAATTGCTATTTTCAACTGTCTTAGGTGATGTTTATAATGGTTTTCTAATGAATTTGGTTTCAATTCTAATTGGTTTACAATTTGAAGTGGGTTTCATGTCCATTAGTTACTCCTTTGTGACCGAAAGCAACCTCTTTGCAAAAATGCAGGGGAAGGTTATGTACGAAGCTCGAAAAAATGGTGGAACATAAAACCCCAACTGTAAATTGGATCTGRTTTCTTACTGTTTTGTAYTGTATTTTGATTCATTTTGCCCAAAAAGAACTTTCAGGATTCTTTGCATGAGTTGTGATAATGGATTCAAAGAGCAGGGTTGCGAGGTATTTGTAAGAAGCATTTGAAAAGCATGTTGTTAGGGTTTTCCTTCAAAGAAAAGGGATTATAGAGCTCACRCCAGACAGCTACGGCACAAATCGATTATATGCCTTTGTAGGTTTGCACCTTCCAATGTTGTTTAATTTCATCTCTAGAAGAATTGGATCCCATGCAAGGCCTCATATCAAGCTTGAACCAGGCTGCAATGGCTTATTATCCTTGTCCTCATCATCTTCACCATTTACATGCACACCTTCAGATTCTTCAGATCAACATTYATTTACAGTTACTTACCTTACAAATTCATGTGGGGTTTCTCTGGAATCTGCACTTTTAGCCTCCAAGCACGTGGATTTATCGAAATCCCCAAATAGGGCAGACTCYGTTCTTGCCTTTCTCAATGATCACGGTTTCACTAAATCGCAAGTTTCAAAGTTGATTTGTAGGCACCCTAAAATCTTATTATATGATCCTGAGAAGACCCTTTTGCCTGCCTTCCAAACTTTGAATTCAATAGGTCTTTCAAGTACTGATGTTGCTGTAATTGTAAGTGCTAGACCGAAAGATATTTTTGATAGACCGTTGCAAGATAGAGCCCTACAATGTGTTAATTATTTAAGAAGTGTTTTAGGATCAGATGATAAAGTTATCAAAGCCATTAAGCGGTACCCTATGGCTTTAACTTATGATCTACAAGTTTATGCTGCGGGAAATATTCAAATTCTGCGAGAAATAGGGGTTCCTGAGTCGACTATAGTATCAATGTTGGCACTACAGCCCAGAACTTTCTTTACATCTGTTGATAGATTTAAAAAGGTCATTGGGGATGTGAAGAACATGGGGTTTGATACTTCAAAAACAAGGTTTCTTTGGGCGGTTCATGCTGTCAGGTCAATGAGCAAATCGACCTGGGATATGAAGGTGGAGCTCTATAAGAAGTGGGGTTGGTCCGAAGGGGAGATTTTCATGGCTTTTGAGAGATGTCCAGGGTGTATGACGGCTTCAACGGATAAGATAAYGCGAATCATGGATTTTCTTGTTAATACAATGGGTTGGGAAAAAAGTTACATCCTTCAGTGGCCTATAGTCATGAGTTTCAGCTTTGAGAAGAGGATTATTCCTAGGTGTTTGGTTTATCAGTATCTAGCGGAGAAAGGGTTGACCGATGACTTTTACTTCACGAACTGGTTGATGTATTCGGATACGAAATTTCTCAAATGGGTTTTGAAGAAGTATGAAGAGGAATCCCCTGAAGTGTTGAAACTATATCRGAAGCATTTGGATGAGGCAAATGGATTGTATCCCTCCATTCTTCAAAAGAGAGAKATAGTTTGACTCTTGAGATTGTAAGTGGAAATGCTAGGAATCGTTTACTGATGCTTACTCAGTAAGCACTTACCGCATCACTTATCTTACCGGATAAACATGACAAGGACCAAGAATCTTATCTAGTAAGAGGCATGGGAAAAAACCGATATTCTTACCCCGTAAGTGAGAAAGAAGACTCTTACCTTGCTTACCARGTAAGAGACACTTACAAAYAATCAATTTTGATGSTCGAGAATGTTTTTGCCTATTTAGAGTTCTAGCAACTATTACATACAGAGGCTTGTGACAACACCATTTGGTTAACTTACATTCCATCATGATTGAACAATTGTTGTGAAAGGGGTTGAACTTTTTATGAATCTGTATTGTTTTGAGAGAGTGGGAGAGCTATCTGTTGGTTATCAGTTTTATGGAGTACTTTGTCATATTAATAGGAGTTTTCTGCTTATTTTGCATTGTTTAACAGTTGGTTTTATAAAGTTCAAAAGTATTAGGGGTTGTTTGGCAGTTGCTGAATGGTTTGGTGCAGAATGATCAAGAGGCTCTCATGATATAGTGCAAAATGAAATATAATTATTTGGTAACTATTTACAACGAAATTAGGGTGTTGAATGTTTAAAAGAGGGCCAAGATACAAAATCATTTAGTGGGTTTTAGAATCATTAAGAAACAAATTTTTTTTGCCAAATAAGATTTACCTCTTAACGATTTAGTGACTGACTCTTAATGGAACTATTAAGAGGTAAACAAACAACTCCTTAGAAAGTTGTATGCAAATAATAATATATTGTAATTGTTGCATCACCTAGCAACCACCAACATCTACGAAACCCTTATACATCTGTTTCTGTTGTCAACGATCAACAACAAAAACCGAACGTATTATTGATTATTTCAACTCCTTAAGGGTTGGAACACAAACGAAATATTAAACTCATCTTTTATCCTAACTCATCAAACGAAACATACATGATATTATCAATCTTGCTTGTAAACCATGCTTATAGCTTATAAATGATAATGTTAACTATGGGTTTCCGGGCCAGCTTACGAGCACCGACCAGCCTCTCTGGAGTCAGCGCATGTGAACTTTCATGGTCATAAGGGCTTTGGCAGCATTTGTATTCAAACCCGGGGTAGATAATGCTTTCGATTCAAGTATATATTACTATTGATCTTNGGGAGAGCTATCTGTTGGTTATCAGTTTTATGGAGTACTTTGTCATATTAATAGGAGTTTTCTGCTTATTTTGCATTGGGAAAATTGCACGAAAATGGAACCAACTTTTACCTGATTCTTATTTTGGGGAACCAGCTTTTAAAATCGTCATTTAAGGGTCTCTCTCAAACTTTTTGTTTATTTAAGGGTCTGGTTGATCTGTTGAACATGTAACAGGTAATTTAAGGGTCTTTATCAAATTTTTGGTTTGATTTGTTAAATTTGATTTAAATTTTAATATTGTTACGGTTGGTTAGATATAAAAATATTGAATGTGATATTTAATATTTATTTTTTATTGTATCAATTAATTTTTTTATTGCATTAGTAAAAAACAATTTTTATTATGGTAATTTGGATTTTTTTTGAAAAAATCTTCAATTTGATATCTGAATTTAAAAAAAAACGAGATTTGAAATGAAAAATAGATTTTATTGCATTATTTTTTGAAAAAAAAAACGAATTTTAGTTATTTTTCTATAATTATTTAACAATTTTAAATATGACATGAAATATTAGTTTTAAAATAAAAAATTATTATGACGTGAAATATCTTTAGTTGGCAAAAAAATCTGGATGATATCAGCACTAACGGGTCAACCAGACCTTTAAATAAACAAAAAGTTTGATAGAGACCCTTAAATGACGATTTTGAAAGTTGGTTTCCCAAAATAGGAATCAGGTGAAAGTTGGTTCCATTTTGGTGCAATTTTCCCTTTTGCATTTAAGCATGTTTAACAGTTGGTTTTATAAAGTTCAAAAGTATTAGGGGTTGTTTGACAGTTGCTGAATGGTTTGGTGCAGAATGATTAAGTGACTCTCATAATATAGTGCAAAATGAAATATAATTATTTGGTAATTATTTACAACGAAATTAGGGCGTTGAATGTTTAAGAGAGGCTCGGGATACAAAATCATTCAGAGGGTTTTAGAACCGTTAAGAGGCAGACTTGTTTTTTTTGCCAAAACAAGGTTCGATTCAGAGATTACTTGTTAAGGAAACTATTAAGAGATAAACAAACAATCCTTAGAGAGTTGGTATGCAAATAATAATATGTTCTAATTGTTGCATCATCTAGCAACCACCAACATCTAGGAAACCCTTATACCTCTGTTTCTGTTGTCAACAATCAGCAACAAAAACCGAACTTCTTATTATTAATTATTTCAACTCCTTTAAGGGTTGGAACACAAACGAAATATTAAACTCATCTTACAAAAGTACATGATATTATCAATCTTGCTTGTAAACCATGCTTATTTATACTATATCTTAAAGCATTTGATAAAAATTCTTAAAAACCATTTTTTATATATGAAATATTATTTATTGATGCATATCACTTAAAATTCAAGATTACAAGTGATTTTACGTAAGTACAACTTATTAAAGTTTTTTTTAAAATTCGTGTAACTAACTGCAGATAAACATAATCAAATACATGATAAACATCTATTTTAAATATAGAAATCTAAAATATAATTAAGATAATCATTGAATTTCTAACCGAATGTATAATTATTATCTTTAATAAAAATTATATTATTAAAC
>NC_037529.1:4823726-4825947 GCF_001531365.2 Cynara cardunculus var. scolymus
TGTTAAAGGGCTTAAAGAAGTGATCAGAAACTACTTTCATCATTATTTTGCCGAGATTCAGCCAATTATCTGTTGCAAAGTTGGTATATTTGGCAATTGAGACAAGGGAAGCTTCCAGTGTGATCTCTTTTGGTTAATTGGAGAATGGATATAAGTTTTGTCTTATGTCCTTGATGTAGCGAGGTCGTTGAAGACTTCGATCATCGCCTTGTCAGCTGTGCAAGGTTCAACATGTTTGGGAAAAGTTGCTAAAGTAATAGGGTCTTCACAGTATTCCTATAAACTCAACCTCATATATTCTTGGGGTATATCGCATCATTTGATTAGAGGTCCTCTTGTTGATTTTTGGATGGTGGTTCTTTGGTGCGGGCTGTACGTTAATTGGAATTTTCATAACCAATTGGCGTTTTGCATGACTCCTCCTCTAGGTCGAGATTTATTGTCGACATTCAACTGATTTATTTTCACCGGCTTTTTTGTTCAAGTTAAGGGTCTCAGTTTTTCTCGGATGGATTGGTGTTGCCGTGTTGCAAGCAGGGTGGTTAGTTGGGCTTTTTGTCTTCTTGTTGGTTTGTTTTCRGTTGCTGGTGGTTTTGTCTGCCCTTTTACAAGCTGTCGTGATCCGTTTGTTTGTTTATTTTTGTTTCTACTTCTTGCAGTATCAGTCGGTGTTATACTTTTTTTTTTCAATATATTTGCTATCTTTCAAAAAAACTTTTGAAAATCTGTTGGAGATACTTTTATGCATCAGACAAAAATCTTTTATATTATACCATTTGGTGAGAGGGCGAAAAATCGTGTAAGAAGAAGAGTTAAGATGAGAAACGTAAGAAAGATTGATCACCTTTAATCTCAAACYCACCAATTATATTATAAATGAAATTTTACGTGTTTGTACTGAAATCTATGAGACGGTGTTTGACTATATATAAACTTTGCCAGTTTCATTTTGAAATTTTGGTAATTGGTTTGTCGGAATTATGACTTATTTATTGTTGCTTTATTTAGGATCGAATGATCAAGAAACATTCATAATGAGAGGTTTTTATAACCAAAAAATGTAGTTTTTATAAGTTATCGTCATYATGAGGATATTACAAATCAGTAAAATGTTTTGAGTTTTGTACAAGAACCGTGGTTCTTATCTCAGTTTTTATTCCAAATATTATTTTACTCGTTTTTAATATATTTTCTTGATTATATAACATTTATTGATGTTGAAAAAAATATACATGACCAACAAAAAGAAATTTTAGGGTATGTTTGGAAAACTAGCAGGTAGTTGATAAACTACTGATAAGCTAGTTNTTAAAATCAAAATAATCGATTTTAAAACATATTTCAAACATCCCAAAGTGAGACATTCAAGTTTATGAACCAATTCTAATCAATAAAAATGTAAAAATAGTTATAAAGTAATATTATATTTTAATTTTCATTATAATTAGATATATAAAAAACAATCAATACTATATTATAAAGCATTTGACAAAAACTCTTAAAAATCATTTTTTATACATGAAGTATGGTATATTGATGCATATTACTTAAAATTCAATATTACAAGTAAATTATGCATAAGTACAACTTATTAAAGCTTAATGTTAAAATTCATGTAACTAACTGCGATAAACATAATCAAATAGAGAATAAACATCTTATTTTAAAATAAAAAATCTAAAATATAATTAGAATAATTATCAAGTTCTAACAGAATTATTATCTTTATAAAAAATCATTGTTAAGCCAAAAATAAATTATTTTATTATTTTATGTAAATTAAATTATAATAAAAATGAATTAAATAAATTATATAAAAAACAACAACTTTTAAAATAGTTAATTTGATATTAATATCGATATATTTTAAAAAAAAATTATGATGTCTGCAAATTTATTTTTATTCAAGAGTAAAAACATTAGCTTTCTCAAAACTACATAAACCGTATTATATCAACAAAAATAAAAAAATAAAACGAAACATTAAAATGAATATGTATCTCGCTGCATTGCACGAATACCTTCTATATAGATAAAATAAAATATCACAAAAAATACTGCACACAATATTGTAATACTTAAAATGGAGAATCTGTTAAAGTTGAATGTGAAACTTAAAACATCTAAGGTTGGACCGTGATAAACTGGTATTATCGGTTACACGCTTTGGGGGTGTTTTCTGTTAAAGGGCTTAAAGAAGTGATCAGAAACTACTTTCATC
>NC_037529.1:4828701-4830972 GCF_001531365.2 Cynara cardunculus var. scolymus
AAAAAATATCAGCCAAAGAAAATTCAAAGAGCTGCTCGATCGTCTTCGGCTCATTCGTCACCTGCCTTTCTTTCATCCTACCATTTGTCTGCTTCCAACTTCAGCAGCGATTTYAACGACTTCTCAGTTGGGTATGTTCCATTATTAGATTTCTTTGTGATTTCTGTGTTTGATTTCAACTGTTTTTCGGTTAGTATGTTCCGTGATTTCTATGTGTAATAAACCATGGTTTCTAAATGGTCGTAGAAGGCCCTTGCTTTCTACCATCCGAATCTGTTGATGCACCTGCTTGTAGCATGTGCATGCTCTCTGCTGATACAAAATTTATTAAAATCTTGGGAGGGGGAGAGGATGAATTGTATAAAAATGTGATCTTTTTTCATGAACACCAAGTGTTCGATCATATTCCCCAATGACATCAAGTGAGTTCAAAATAGGGTTGCTTTTASCTTAAGATCATCTTAGCGAATAAATCAACCCCTAGCTTAAGATCATTGGGGATATTATCGAACATTTGGTGTTCATAAGAAAAGGTCACAGTTTTATACATTTTGTCCYCTGCCACTCCCAAGATTTGAATAGATTATGTATCAGCAGAGAACATGCTCATGCTCAAAGCATGCAAACTTGTTATGCTGCATCAACAGACTCGGTTCTCAAACGAACTTTGTTATAAGTCCGTTATCTGCACATCCTTTCATGGATATCCATTGTTTAAAAACTTYACATTATTTGCATAATGTGGGTATTCTTAGCATCCTTTATGTCCAAATACATTGATGCATTTCATTATTTGTTTGCTGACTACAGGACAGAAGATTGTTTGAACCTAACTCTTCAAAAATTCGAGAGCTGGTAGCGTATGCTCATGCATATGAACATTTCTTTTTCCTAAACCCTAAACCTATAATGCTGCTTGATATATTACTATTCTCAAYGAAAACTATATACCTTGAGTTTATCATTCTACTTCCTGCTGTCTTACTTGTGAATCCACTTTACTTCAACGATAATGCAAGTTAGTTTTCCGGTATATCGTACCCTTTTGGCTTTTCTTTTATGTGATCATTTCTGGGGATATTGCTAGTTGGGMATGATATCATGGCATTTAGAATAATAGCCAGAACCCTCTTAATCCCAAAATCCATCAAACCAATCCCATATCAAATCTCTAAATTTTCTTCAAAAATCTGCAGCAATTCGGAGCCTCTTTCGAATCTTTTCCAAAGATACGGCTTCCAACCTTCTGACCTTCATAATTTCTTCGCAAGGAACCGATTTTTGCTCAATTCCAGCATTTCAGATGTTGAAATGTCTTTGAAAATCCTATCGTCCTTGTGTTCTTCCAAGGATTCTATTGTTTCCATGGTTTATAACTGTCCTAGGGTTTTAGAACTTGATTTCCTCAAGGGATGGGAAGTTGGTGTTTCTGAATTAGGGGTTTCAGACAACGGTAGCTTGATAATGATTCAGAGTATTCTTGAAGTTTCTAGGAAATTCGATTTATACCCAGATGATGTTTTACGATGCATTGAGGGTTTAAAGGGTTTTAGGTTTAGCTCTGCTACAATAACTAGAGTTTTACAGGAGTTTCCTATGATTATTACTATGAATGAAGAAAATATTTGGTCTAAGATTGAGTTCTTATTAGGAATTGGAATCCATCGGAGTAAAATAGACTCTATAATTCAAACTTATCCGGGAATCTTGGCATCTGGGTTGGAGAACAAGTTGAAGCCTCTGATTTCAGAGTTTACTGGCATGGGCTTTACACCAAACGAAATTAGGGAAGAGATCATTAGAAACCCGAAAATTCTGGGGTCAGAAGTCGGAGAAATGTCAAAATGTTTGAGAATGCTAAACAGTTTGAAATGTAGGGTTCCAATTAAAGAAAAGCTTTTCAGTGAAGGGGCGTTTAGGGCGTCTTATGAAGTTAAGTTGAGGATCGATTGCTTACACAAACACGGGTTGCTATATAGAGATGCATTTAGCGTATTGTGGAGAGAGCCACGAGCGATTTTATATGATTTGAAGGAAATTGATTTAAAGATGGAGTTTTTAACAAACACGATGAARTTTGATGTTCTTTCGCTGGWTGAAGTTCCCGAGTATTTGGGGGTACATTTTGAGAAACAGATTGTTCCTCGTTACAATGTGATCGAACATTTGAGATCAAAAGGCGGGATAGGTGATGAGATCGGGTTGAGGTCTTTGGTTAAGTTTAGTAGGTTGAGATTTTATAATCTTTACGTGAAACCATATCCCGAGTGT